>NC_057799.1:654197621-654473657 GCF_018294505.1 Triticum aestivum | reverse complement strand
TGGAGGGTTTTCTGGGGGGCCGGCTGGAGATGCTCTTAACCCCTTGCTGAAGGGAGCCTCTGGTTCGGCCGGCCCACCCGCACGGGAAACACCAGCCTATTTTCTGTTTTGTTTTATTTTCATGTTTTTTGTTTTTGTTTATTGCTTTTATTTTAATTTTGTTTATGCTTTAATATACTATATATATAGGAAAAAACACTCTTTAAAAAATATTTGAAAAATGTTGAACATATGTATAAGAATGTAGAATGAAAAAAATGAAAAAGAAACAAAATAAATCAAAGCAAAAGCTAAATGAAAAAAAAAAACAAATGAAAACCCCTGAAGAAGAAAAAAAAATGAATACAAAGAAAATGGAGAAAACCCGGCTTGACTCGCTTCAAGTGCGTCTCGCCGCGCCTAGATATCACGTCCTGGACCTCACCATAGTGGCTAGCAACGCGAGGGACATTTCTGAAGACATCTCTTTCGTCTGGTTGAATGCAAGAAATAGTGGTCGCAGACCTAATATATCTTAGTACGAATAATACATACAGTTAGCGGGCCAACGCAGCAGGGCACGTGCGTAGTGACGGTGGACCTCGTGTCGGGGCCAGCGATTTCGTGTGTGGCTTCAACGTGTATATATAAACTCACATGAGACGTACGGAAGGAACGGTCTTTGCATAACACTAACAAGCCAGGAAGTGACAAGTCTAGCTTTAGATCCCACGCGTGCTGGCCATGTTATTAGTAGCATCAAGGTTGTTGCACGTGGAGGTCATGTTAGTAGCATCTACAACCACCGCAAGTACCAAATTTTGGTCAATGACACAAAATTGCTTCTACACAATCGGGATGCATCTAAACCGAATACTTAGATCCATAGTAGCTCGTGCAACGTCGTACGCACCTAAACGCATGTTATCGGACTACAAAATTTGACATGCTCTACAAATTGCAAACCAAACGATGACCTGATGTGCCCTTACCTTTCCCTTTCCCGTCGTCCTTGCGGCACTAGCGGTCCAAGACGCAGGAGGGATCGAGGCGGATCTGCTCACTGTTGGAGTTGTCCGATCCGTCACCGTCCTCCTCTTTGTCCTACATGGGAGGCAGTCCAGCCATGGCGCGGACCGCCCGGCTTTGGTACCTTGACCGCCCTCCTCCACCGCTTCTCGGCTATGTGCGCACATAGGGGTTCCTTCAACGCCGCCTCACGGGCTGTTGAAGCCTCCTCCGCGTCGCGAGCTGCCGTGGCCGCCTGCACCGCGAGGATGGTAGCCGCCTCCGCTTGAAGCCACGCCCAAAGCCTCGCGCGGCGGCCACACCGCACCTCCTTTTCAGGTCCGCAGTTGGTCATGGAGGCGCAAAATGGCCTCTGTTTAGGCGCCCCACGCCGCGGGGACTAGGTGCCACCTAAAAGGTTCCAGTGACATGGCAGGGTTGCGCCAAGCGTTCGTCGTGATAGCTGTCGGTGACGCACTGCGAGATTCGCGGGCCCTTGATCCGACCGCCAGTTGGGCAACAATTCCCCTCGGCTCGCGGAAAACAGTGGGAGGGCGCACTCCTCCTGGGAGCGTCGGAGAGTAGCGCGGGCGGCCATATGCTCCAGAGGGCTGCAAGGGATGAGCTCCTAGTCCTTTGATCCAGATATGTTGGAGTCGGATCCAGCGCCGCCATGGAGAACACCGGAGCTGGCCGGAGAGGAGCTTGTAGTATGGGAGGCGAGGGGAGTGGAGTGGAATGCGGCCAGGGTTTCGGCCGAAGTGCGGATAGGGTTCATTTTATGTGGGTCGGGTGGGCCAGAGTCGATCGGTTCCGACATGGCGGACGTGTCTGGGCATGTCGGGGAGTCGCCTTACCCGCCGCAGATTTGGGCTGGATACGGGGAGCGCCAGTCAGTCCAAGCGTTTGGGCCGGCTATGGGTAGACTGATTGGGTGGCATTTTTCAGTCCGGGCATTTGGGGCGGCTTTGGGACTCCGATTGTAGATGCTCCGAGCTAGCAGATTTGTACATAGAAGTGCAATCTTATTTTGTGTTGCCTTTGACAATAAGAGGGGAAAGGGTATCATCATCTACATCCATACTACTATAACCGGTGTTACACCCATATCCGAAGAAAACTCTTTGTACGATTGACCCGATAAAGGTGAAAAGGAATAGGCGACGGTGTCTAGCAAATACCGAGAGACCAGAGGAATTCGAGGACGCAAATACGAAGGAGTGTTGACGTCAGGCTATGAAAGAAGAGTTGAGGTCGATCCATGGCAAGAAAGTATGAGAGCTCGTGGATCTTCCCAACAATCAAAAAGCCATGGAGCTCAAGTGGGTATTCAAGATCAAGAAAGATGCCAAAGAATGTGTGAAGCACAAAGCGAGGCTAGTAGCCCAAGGATACGTGCAAGAGAAAGGTATTGACTTCAAACAAGTGTTCGTTCCCATTGGAAGGATGGAATTGGTGAGATTACTCATAGCTCTCGCGGCTCACGAATCATCGAAGATACATCATATGGCACACCTATGACTTGATAATTTACGTACAAATACTATGATAATTTTAAGCTAGGAAAAAAAGTTGATGAAAATATACCATTGATAACTACTGTGTAAATAGCATGGTAAATTACATACCACAGAGTTGATAACTCGAGCACAAACACCATGGTACTTTTGACCTGGGAAAAAAAGTTGCAGGCCCGGGCAGAGGGGTGTGCAACTGGTGCAGCTGCACAGCCCCCCCCCCCCCACACACAGCTCGGAGGGCCCCCGAATTTCGTCCTTAGGTATAGGCCCATCAATCCAACTGTTGAGTTGGACCTGGACAAGGTGTTTATTCCTCAGACGGGCCTGCTCTGTTGGGTGTAACCATGTAAGTGGCTGCATTCAAGCCCATGTTGGTGTTGTGTCCTGCGAGTGGACGGCGAATGAATCCAGCGCCCCAACGCCTCTTCGTATGTTCCCCAATCAACACACGATCTTCTTCATCCGCACAAAAATAGGCTATGGCGGCCGTCGATAGTGGTGGAGACAGGGGGACGAGCAGGGGCCCTGGCCCCCCTAACATAATTCACTTAAGCCTAATATGCATGTTAAGAGGTGATAAATTGCTGCTAAAATGATGAACTTTGATGCATTGGCCCTCCCCAACCAGGCTTAACTACACTTGCCCTCCTCATTGAGTTTTCCTGGCTCCGCCACTGGCCGTCGATCGACGTTGCCCTGCCGAAGCCATCGTTTCACCCGTTCCGTCCAATTCGTCGAAGCTCGGTTCGGGCCGACCTTCCAACCCGCATGGACCACCGGTGAGAGTATGTCATGGGGGCACCACCGACGCTACCAAGCCACCTTCTTGTTTGCTGTAGACTCGGAACTGTTTTTCTTTTATAAAATCAAACTGAACTCTTTTTCTATAAAATCAAATTGTGTTCGGTTCATCTCTCACAAAGAAGATGCTATGTTTTGTTAAGCGACATCTTATATAAAGATTTATATACATTAAGCGACAAAGAAGACTATATTTTTGCAATGAGATAGGCCCTATTTTAGAGTTTGGCACAGGGCCCCTGATTTTGCCGGCCCGTCCCTGAAAAGTTGTTGTAAACATACCCATATAACTTCCATGTAAATAGCATGGTAATATACTAACATTACACGTGATAACTTACACACAAACACCATGATAATTTTTGACCGAAGAAGAAAAGTTGTTGAAATATATGCATAACATACTCACAATAAATTATGTGTAAATAGCACGGTAATATATGCATAACAAAGCCGATAAATCAAACATAAATACCATGATAACCTTGCCCCCGAGGGGCGGTGGGGTGTTGTTTGAAAATATACCCCGAACAATTTTGATGTAAATAGCATGACACTATACACACCGCATACGTGATAACTCACGCAAAAACACCGAGGTAACTTTGACCTGGGGTGGGTGGGGGGGGAGGTGAGGAAGTTGTTTGAAAAGATACGCCCTCCCGATAATTTTCATATAAATAACATGATAATATACACATCGTAGACTTGATAACTCACGTACAAACACCGCGGTAACTTTTGACCCGGTGTGGAGGGGGGAGGGGAGGAAGTTGTTTGAAAACATACCCGCCCCCTCCCAATAACTCCCGTGTAAATAACACGGTAATATACGCACAGTAGACTTGATAACTCATATATAAACACCGTGGTAACTTTAACCCCATCGGGAGGAAGTTGTTTGAAAACATAACCTCGATATCTTATATGTAAAGTGGTAATATATGGCTCGCAGGCGTGGTAACCTCGATATCATATGTGTAAAACCCCATTAATCCAATCAAAACATGCCACTTCATAACCGGCGGCTGCCTTCAGAAGAAAGTATCCTGCACCTATTTTCCCAAAGGTAGATAAGCAAGAAGGAGATATCACGCGTCAGCCTTGTTCGGCGGCTGTCTGCCCTTCATGGAGGAGCCACTCCGCCTCTTGTTGCGCGGTGCGGAGGGCCGCCTTGGTCGTTGTTGACGGCGACAGACTTGCCCTTGCCTGCAGTCTGGATTTTTGGGTGGATCAGGGCAGTCAGAAGCGGGCGTGGCAGCAGTCCGGACGCTCGCAGCCCCTCCCCCACCCCCACCACACACATTTTGTCTCCGGTTTGCGGGAAAAAATGCGTCTGTACTGTCGAGCGGACCAATACATGACTGCGTTGGTGGCAGAGCAGAACACGTCGGAACCAGGTGATCCGGATGTTTGCGGGCGGTTCGAAGGTCGGCGTTGGACATGCCCTACTATTGTAACCTTGCTCCGATTTTATTTAACGAAATTGCATACACTGATTTCAAATCAAGAAAAATCTTGTGCACCTAAAAAAAGGAAAAGAGAAAATCTTGTGCATAATATCTGCTAGTACTAGTACAGTATTATTTATGCCGGAGATTTTTTTAGCGCGTGAAAATGGGCATCACCGTGGTGGACTAGGGAGGAGCAGGAAATAGACTGGTCTGGACGGGACCGGAGCAAGCTGGCTGGAAGCGGGGCCCACATCGCCGGCGGCCCCACCAAACAGCGAGCGAGCCAGCCAGCAGGCGACCACTGACTCTTCCGTCTTCCTCTTCCTCCCGTCACCTCACCTCACCTCACCACCAATTAATTACTGTAAGATTAAACAACGCCGGAGGGAGCGGAGAGGGGAAACAAAACAAAAGCCTTGCCTTGCTCCTCCTCCGGGCGGGCGATTCGGCTCCGGCGCCGCAAGGTGCTTCGCTTCGCTTCTCGCCTTGCTCCGATCCTTGGCCTGCCCGCCTCCCCGGGCCGTCGCCGTCGTCCCTCTGCGGCTCCACCAGGGTCCGCTGCTCGGCTCCAAGCAAGCTAGGTAATAAAGGATCCCCCTTTCCTACCTTCCGTTCGCTCCCCTGCTGCCTGTTGGTCGCCGGCCGTCTCACCGGATTTCTCTTCTAATCCCTTGTCCGGTGCTGCCGCAGGCGCCATTCCTGGGCTCCGCCTCTCGATTTCCCCACCTACGCCGGACCAGGTACCTCCTCCCCTCCCATCCCCCAGATTTATCTGTTTACAGCCTCTCTGCCCTGACCTGACCACTAGTCCGGAGTAATATCCATCCCTTTGTTGCTTATCTAGCCCGGATCCCATCAATTTTGCTTCACTTGTGCTGGCTGCACTACACGCCGGTGATTTGTACATCTACTACTAGTTACTACTAATCCTGTGCTCTCAACCAATTATTCATCCATCATTTGGTTTGGTTGCCCACTGCTCCCTCCTCTAGCCGCAGATTTGCTTATACTGGTCACTACCAAGTACTAATCCTGTGCTCTCATCTTAGCTCCACCCGTTATCCATCCATCATTTGGGTGGGTTGCCCACTCATCCCTGACTGAATCATTTTACCTTACTTACTGACAAGGATCTTGCTTGAGTTTCTTTCTCTCATTAACTAACTATCTCTAGTCTGTACTAGCACAATGCTTATTTAGTTTCCATTTTTTACAGGTCAATTGCTATATCAGCCACACTTTTAAGCGTTGAAGGTCACCACTAGCCCATTGGCTCGATGGGCGTCGAGGAGCAACATGTGCAGCAACCAGACAGTGGGGGAAAGCCTGATGCCGTCAAGCCACCAACTCCGGTACACGGTCATAAACCAAGCAACCCCCGTATATCAACCTGCAGCGCCGACAAGGACGACGGCCTCTCTCTTTGCCGGGTGTGCCACTGCGTGGAGCCTGATCTGAGAGGCGAGTCTGCTCTGGGTTTCCTAGGCATTGTACCGCCTTCGCCAGACCCCTCGGTCGACAAGGACCCAAGCAATGACACCACCAAAACTTCCACCAGCAAGGATGCTCCCAAGTTTCTCGAGTTCATAAGCCCCGAGGGGGAGATCTTCAAGTGCGCCACCGACATCGAATCAGGCCATTTGCAGCGGCAAGACGACGTCGTGAACCTCGGATGCTCTTGCAAGAACGAGCTCGCCCTCGCGCACTACGCGTGCGCGCTCAAGTGGTTCATCAGCCACGGGTCCACCGTGTGCGAGATTTGCGGAAATGTCGCTACAAACGTGAGGCCCGAGGATTTCAACATGGTGCTCGCCTCCTTGAAGGACTACGAAGCTCTGAGGGAAAGGACGTCTACCGGGGATCTCTCCTACTTGCACTACAGGGCGGACGCGTTCGTCGATCCGGTCGCCCTTGCCGCAGTACGGAGACAGCGGCTTTGTGAGATATCATCATGGTTCAACCCTCACAATACACATTTCGTGTTTTCTCAGAGGCACAATGAAGAAGTGCCAGTTAGCCCAAGTAATAATTCTGTAGACTATAGTGTTACGGCTGCGAGGGCAGCACATGCGAGGCGGAAGTTTGGGAGTAGTGGAGCATTTGTTGCTATCGCTCTGGGTTTTGTTCTTCTTGCATGGTTTGTTGCTCCACATGTTGGCAAGGTAATTAATCTACCCCTCAAAGCTTCATTCTTATTTCTGTGCATGCTGTAGCATTACAAAGATAAAACTTGGTGTCACTCTTCTGGACGCGATCATTGGAAGTTCTTCTATTTCTTTTTTCCACAAGTGCAGAACTGCAGATAGACATACCTTATATTTGTGTCCAAGTAGTTTTAAGTCTTGTGGTTCCTATCAACTTCATCTTCTGAATGTGGTGTGCATCTCAAAATTATCAGTGCCCACTGCTATTGTGCACTAATGCATACTTGTGTATGTAACGATAGGCCTCTTATGTTTTTTCTTTTCTTTTCACAAAACAGAGCAGTAGAGTAACGGCCAGTGACATGTCAGAAGTTAATTTGTGCTGTATCTTCTTTATTAAAGAGTTGTGTGAGAAGGCACTAAACTGTTTGTAGATCTAAGCTTAGCTAGTCTGAACTCTGAAGCACAAAACTTAGATGCAGCCCACGACTCTAGGTTTTAAGCTCATCATGTTTGTGACCTCAAATGTTTCCATTTCTCTGTTATCGTGTATGGTGTTATCTGCTTGCGTAAACAACATTCATGTGGATCGAAATATTGACCAGAAGTGTGACGCTTTTCCTCTTCTTTTTGGAATTTCTGTGCAGAGAGCGGCTGCAATCATTCTTCATATGCTTCTGGGAGGCCTCTGCTCACTGACTATAATAATCTCACTAAGATTTGTTAGTAAGCTATGATTCTCAAACATACTTAATTGTTCAGATGATACTTGCTCTTCCAGTTTCCGCAATGGTGTGTAATTTGCGCCATCCTGGTACATTTGCAGGTCTTCCCGAGGATCCAGTTTGGGTCGATCCGATGCTGGGCGATCCTGTTCGTGTCCTGGTTCCTCGTGTTTGGAGTGTGGGCCTCTCGAACCCGCACCGCCCGCCGCGCGTCATGATGATATCGAGTGTGCCCTCAGTCAGTCGTCGTCAGGAATTAGGACCGCGTCGCAAGAGTAGCGTCCACGAGAGCGTTAGGTACCGCACCCCTGTCTATATTCGCCGCGAGCTATACCATGGACGTACTATTTTTTCTTTAGCTGGAGTATGTGAGATGTACAACATGTTTGGGCAAGAAAACAAGGGGAGTTATGTTACTGAGTGTTGTGGTTTCAGACATAGCTGGAGTAGTACTGGTCTGGTCAGTGTTGCAAAACAATACAGTAATGTGTGTATATATTTAGCTTTTTCTTGATTGAAAACCTCCATAGCCTTGGCTCTTTCTTCACCAGAATAAGTGATCCGAATGAAGCTGGGCCTTTTATATGGTCTAAGGGGCTGTTTGGTTTCCCTGGGATGGGATCTGCCTGTGGTCTGTTTTGGTTTGTGTCCTGACGGTTTCAACGCTGGCCTGGCTTGGAGAACATCAGAACACCATTAGCCAAACAGCCCCTCCTTCTCTACCATGACGAATCAATTGATTTTTTGTAGGCATCCCTCTTTCCTATGTCCTTTCCGCCTTTGCCCTTTCAAAAGTGGTGGTGGGACGAGACGTTCCTGCCTCTGGCGACTTTGTAAAATCTCAAGATGATATGCCGGCCTAGCCTCTTAGAGGTGTTCATAGGGGTAGGATGTGCGTTTATATGGATGAGTGTACGCGTGTGTATATGAACGAGCGTTTGCGTCTGTACTGTGTAAAAAAAAGAAAGTCAAAGGAACAACCGTGATTTATTTTACATCAAAACTATCGAAGATCAACTGTTGAAGATGCTGTCAGCATGTTGGTCACATGGGAACAATCATGCTACGCAACCAAACACATACGTACACAGGTATGAGAATCAAGAAAAATCTTGAGCACAGTCCGTCCGGAAAGAAATATAAAAATAAAAAGCCTTTGGATCACTAGGACTATTATCTATGCTGGAGATTTTAACGCCTTCCGAAAAAAAACACGAAGCGTGAAAATCGGCATCACCGTCGTGGACTGTAGTCAAGCTGGAAGCGGGGCCCACATCGCCGCCAGATTCCGGCGGCCCCACCAAACAGCCATCGACTGTCGGGTGACTGACTCTTCTCCCCATCCGTCTTCCTCTTCCTCCTCTCACCTCGCCACCGATTAAAATTATAAAAACAACGCCGGAGGGAGAGGGGAAAGAGGGCCTCCGGGAGAGGAGATTCCGCAAGCTCCGGCGCCGCAACAAGCTGCTTCGCTTCGCCCCGCTCCGGCGGCCCCCCGGCCCCCTCGCCGCCGCCGCGCCACCAGGGCCAGGGTTTCCTGCTCGGCTCCCAGCAAGCCAGGTACTAAAGGATCCGCCTTTCCTTTCCTCTCCTTCCGTTGGCTCCCCTGCTGCCGTCTCACCGGGTTTCCCTTCCCCAGTTCCCCTTCCCCGGCGCCATTACCCTTCCCCTTGGGCTCCGCTGCCGGATCCAACTCCTCAACCACCACAGGACAGCGTAGGTACCCCAGATTTACCGCCTCTGCCCTGTCCGCTCGTCTAGTGTTTCTTCTTGCTTATCTAATCTAAGCCGGATCCCAACTAATTTTGCGCCCTCCGTCAGGAGTAGACTGCAACACACGCCGGTGAATGAGGCTACACTAGACTATACCGCATCCCCTCGTTGCTTGCTGCTGATGCACCATTTCATCTGGGGGACTGAATAATTTCACCTCAGTCACTCACAAACAACTTGCATCCCTTTCTCTCATCAATCATCAATTAGCCATCTGTCTCTAGTCTCTGCTAGCAAGCACACTACTTGGTTATTACTCAACTGTTTTTTGTTCTCTTTCCTTTCAGGTTCTAAAGGTGGTCGATCCGTTGGCGCAATGGGCGTCGAGGAGGAGCAAGACGTGCAGCAACCGGACGCCGGCGCCGGAAAGCCTGATGCCGCCAAGCCACCGCCTTTGGAAAACAATCAGCAAAAACCAAGCGACCCCCGCACGTCGACCTGCAGCACTGACAAGGACGACGGCCTCGCTCTCTGCCGGGTGTGCCACTGCGTGGAGCCTGACCTCAGAGGCGAGTCCGCTCTGGGTTTCCTAGGCATCGTGCCGCCTTCCCCTGATCCATCCTGCCTGAAGACCGACAAGGACCCGGGCAACGGCGCCACCAAGACTTCCATCAGCAAGGATAGCGCCAATGCTCCAACATTTCTCGAGTTCATAAGCCCCGAGGGGGAGATCTTCAAGTGCGCCACCGACATCGAATCGGGCCCTTTGCACCCGCAAGACGACATCGTGACCCTAGGATGCTCCTGCAAGAACGAGCTCGCGCTCGCGCACTACGCGTGCGCGCTCAAGTGGTTCATCAGCCACGGGTCGACCGTGTGCGAGATATGCAGTGATATCGCCACCAACGTGCGGCCCGAGGATTTCAACACGGTGCTCGCATCACTCAAGGACTACGAAGCTCTGAGGGAAAGGACGTCCACCGGGGACCTCTCCTACTTGCACTACAGGGCGGAGGCGTCCGTCGACCCGGCTGCCCTTGCCGCGGTACGGAGGCAGCGGCTCTGCGAGATATCGTCATGGTTCAACCCTCACAATGCACATTTCGTGTTTTCTCAGAGTCAGAGGCACAGCAACAACGAAGAGGTGCCAGTTAGCCCGAGTAATAACTCTGCAGACTATAGTGTTTCGGCTTGGGGGCCAGCACACGGGGGGCCGAGTGTCGGGAGTACCGGAGCTTTCGTTGCTATCGCCCTAGCTTTTGTTATTCTTGCATGGTTTGTTGCTCCACATGTTGGCAAGGTAATTAATCTACCCCTCAAAGCTTCATTCTTGTTTCTGTGTATGCTGTGGCACTCTTCTTCTGGACAGGAGTATGTCCATTCAAATTTCTTCATAGTTTTGTTCACAAGAGCAGATAGACAAACCTTATATACGTATATTTGTGCCCAACGGAATTACATACAATCATTTGAGATGACATTCTAGCTGCACATCCTTTCCAAGGAACCTGATGATATTGCTAGAGGCATAGAGCAGCTTTTATAATCTTGTCTTGTGGTCCCTATCGAATTTATCTTCTGAATGTTGTGTGCGTCTTAAAATTATCAGTGCACATTGCTGCTATGCACCAACTCATACCTTGTCATGTAATGATAGACAAACCTTACATGTGTGTTCAAAGAATTACATACATACAATTATTTGGGATGTTTACATTCAGCTGCCCATCCATTCTAAGTTGAACTGATGGCATTTCTAGAGACATAGGCAGCTGTTTTAATCTTGCACTTCCCCCCAACTTTTTCTTCTGAATGTGGTGCGCATCTTAAAATAAATAAATAAACCAGTGCCCACTGCTATTGTGCACCAACGCATACCTTTGTATGTAATAATAGGCCTCTTGCATTTTTTTCCCTCCTCAAGACAGAGTATTACAGTAACGGCTAGTGATACGTCAGAAGTTAAGATAGTCTGAACTCTGAAGTTGTGTCAGTAGTGTAGGGCACTGAATTGTTTGTAGATCTAAGCTAAGATAGTCTGAACTCTGAAGCACAACACTTAGATGCAGTCAGCCATGAGTATATATTCTCAGGATGTAAGCTCATCATGTTTGTGACTGCAAATGTTTTCATTTCTCTGTATTGTGTATGGTATGATCTGCATGTATAAACCATACTCATTATTGTATTCAAAATATTTGACCATAATAATCTTTGTATTGATTTTTTTTTCAAATTTCTGTGCAGAGAGCGGCTGCGATCATCCTTCACATGCTTCTTGGAGGCCTATGCTCGTTGACTATAATAATCTCGCTGAGATTTGTAAGTAAACTAGGATGCTTAACACATATGGTTTGTTCTGAACTTTTTACTGCTAGCACTTACTCAGATGATAGTTGGTGGTGGTGGTGGCACTGTTTCTGCCTACTATGTTGTAATTCCCATCGTCCTTTTACATGTGCAGGTCTTCCCGAGAATCCAGTTTGGGTCGATGCGATACTGGGGGATCCTGTTCGTGTCCTGGTTCCTCGTGTTTGGAGTGTGGGCGTCGCGAACCCGCACCATCCGCCGCAATTCATGATTACATCGAGTGTGCCCTCAGTCAGCCGTCGTGAGGATTTAGGACCGCGGCGTCGCAAAGGGTAGCGTCCACAGCAGCGTTAGGTATTGCTGCCCTCCTTGTCTATATCCGCCGCTATATCATGGGTGCGTTTTTGTAGCTGAGTTATGTTGAGGTGTAAATGTTGGGCCGAGAAAACAAGTAAAAAGTTATGGTGATCTGCTACTCGTTTGAGATGCAGATGGATGACTGCTAGTTGTTCAGCATTGTGGATATGGGAAATGATATATGTATTTTTCCTGAGAGGCCATCCATCCAGGAAGCCTTGGTTGGGCATCTTCAAGAGTAATCCTGCCCCTTTCTATGCTCTGCTGTTTCTTATCTTGCCACTGGCCTTGCGCGCGAACCGCGAGGTGTGGGTCACCTTGATGCCATGGTCACTCCCATCATGCCTGTGGTTCACCCTGGGCTCCTTCCCCTCCTTGATGCTGATGTCGGAGTGACGGCTGGCGCCGACGGTGACCCGGTGGTTCCTGGGCCTCAGGGACCTCTCCAGATAGACCCTCCTCCTTGACATTGACGATCTTTCAGACTCGCCGTGCCTATGCCAAGTGGTGGTGGTGGTGTCCTCTGGGGAGTCGCTGTCGCTCTGGCTGAAGTGCCCTTGTTCAATGTCGTTGTCATGGCGTGGGCGCCTTCTTCTCGGTCGCCTCTGCCGTTGGCGCTTGATGCTCCTCATCTTGTTGCAGAGGCGCGCGCACCCGTGCTTGCAGGCGGAGGAGGAGCAGGAGAGGCAGGAGCAGAGGATCTTGGAGATGACATGGCAGACGCAGCGGCATATGCCCAGCTTGCAGACGACGTAGAAGAAGAGCAGCACTGCATCCATGTGTACATGTGATACTCCTACTATGTAATGTAAGCAGCAGAGATTTGTGTGTGTCTCTGTTGTTGTGGCACCACTCTTGCTTTGCTTACCAAGGTAGAGGAGGAAGAGCGTGGCGGCGGTCTTGGCGAGGCTGGCGACGCAGAAGTTGTCGACGTAGCAGAAGACGTCCCACATCGGGCCGCAGGCCGTGCTGCCATGCCATGGCCGGCGAGGAGAGGAGAGGTTGGCGGTCAGTAGAAGAAGGGGAAACTCAATGAATGAATGAATGAATGAATGAATGAATGTAGAAGTAGGTAATGACCTGCATGCCTTGCCGGAGAGGAAGTGGATGGGCTTGGAGAGGAGGTCGGCGAGGACCTTGGTGAAGCCCGACACCAGCGACTCCAACACGTTCCCCATTTGCTGCCTGATTCTTCTTCTTCTTCTTCTTCTTCAGTCCGTCCCTGGCATCCGCATCCACGCCGCCGACCAATCTGGACCTGGAGTCCTGGACTGGAGGATGCGCGTGTGTGGTTTTGCTGCCGGCCGGAGTTGTGTCTCGCCGGAGAGGGAGAGAGAGAGGGCGCTAACCGCACCACGTCCTCTGTCTTGCCTTTTTTTTCTTCTTCTTCTCAAAACAGAGCCGAGCAGAGCAGTTTTGAACCGCACCGCATTCTAAGTTAAGTTTGTAACCGACGCGCCTGTCCCGATTCGTATCCCCAATCCGCCGCCTGACCGAGCGCCAGGAAGGATCCGACCGACCATGGCCTCCAAGACCGAGTGCGAGTGCGAGTGCGAGTGCGGCGGCGACATCTCCGCCTCCCAGGAGGACGCCCTCGCCGCCTCCCCATTCCTCGGCGCCGCCCCTCTCGATCTGTCCCAGCAGCAGCGGGAGGAGGAGGAGGTGGAGGACATGGTCACCATGTGTACCCTCCCCTCCACGCCTTCCCGTTCGCCGTCGCCCGCGCCTCCCCCAGACCCCTTCCTGGGCGCCGACGACAACGACGAGGAGGTCTTGTCCGATCTCCCCCAGCAGCAGCAGCAGCAGGAGGAGGAGGAGGACGCCGTCACCATGTGCACCCTCCCCTCCACCCCTTCCCCCACCAGGTCGCCGTCGCCACCGCCTCCTTCCCCGCAACCTCGCCGGAAGCCGAGGGTGTGCGTCAGGAAGGTCAGGGTCAGGGGCGCCAAGATCCGCACCCCGACACCCAGCCCCGACCTACCGCCGGCAGTGGAGCCACAGCCACAGCCAGCCCAACCGACAGCGCCGGAGCAAGCAGAGCAGCAGCCCCATGCGGATGCGGATCCCCTCTACAGGGCGGTGCAAATGGTGGGCGCCCTCACCGACGCCACCGCCACAGCCAGGAGCAGCAGCAGCAGCAATGAGAATGCCGTCGAGGACTTGCTCGCGCTCGCCCGCCGTCGCGGCCTCCTCTAGCCACCCACCAGCCAGGAGGAGCAATGAGGATGGATGCCGCCAGGTCAGTCAGTCAGGTACACAACAATGGAGATGGATGCACTGACAAGAAGGAACACCTGCTGGTGCTTGGCCATGGCATTCAGTCAGTCATGCCTAGGATTAGATTGGATTAGATTAGATTACAGCAACTCAGACGCTCTCTTGTCTTCCATGTCTGTTTTCTTCCTAAAATCCAGTGCCTGGCTGATGCTCCATGTAATGTACTCTCTCTCCGTCCCATAATGTAACATGTTGTTTCACACTACTTCTTCAGACAAATGCTACTTCTTCAGCAGCAAATGCTTTTTTTTTTTTGCAGGCAATAATGGGAGCGGTATATTCGACCTCGATTGTCGCATATGTCCAGTTTCCGTCGCCCCATTTGCCGTTTCCCCTATCTCTCGCGCGAGTTGGCGGGAGTGACATTTCAACTCCTTTCTTCTCGGTCGAATCAACACTGCCTCGACTAGGAAAAGGCCCGTGCAATACGCGAACCCCGCGTAGCCTCCCTGGCGGCTCGGGGGAGAAAACCCTAGCCGCAGCAGCTTTCTCCCCCCTCCTCTTCTCGTCCTGCCGCCGCTGGAGTGCGCATCTGAGCGAAGCTCGGGATGGCCCAAGGAAGGTGGCGGCAGGGCAGTTCAGGGCGCGGGCGTGAGGCGCTTGGCCGCCGCGATGTGCCTCCAGATCTTCGCGTCGGCACGGCGCGACGGAGGCATGGAGCTGCGGGCGGCAGTGCCGTGGAAAGGACCTTGCGCGGCGGCCCGAAGGGCCTGGTGGTCGCGATGCGTGCATCGATGTCGTTTGGGTGCCGGCGTCCTGCCGGTGTCCTAGATCTGGGTCCTCCCTGATCGGTGGCGCGGGGCTGGCATCCAGGTGGGCGCTCGGCCAGGGTGCCCCTTGGTGGTGGTGGCGCGGTCGGGGTGCTGGCGGCTGGGTGCACGGGCGCCGGCCTGCATGGAGGGGCCGTCGGCGCTGCTGCTTCTAAATGGCGCGGTGCTGGCGGCAGGAGGTCTGGCGGCTGGCGTGGCACGCGGAGGTGGTTTGTCAGATGGGATGGCCGGTCCTTGGCTTTGGATGGTTGAGGCTGCCGGTGAAAATCGTACTTCGGCTGTGGCCGGAGTCATCGACAGCGGCGCCTTCAGACGTCGTATTCTTGTTGGAGGCTTTGATGTGCAGTCCTCATCCTCCTTTCCATCACGCTCCGGGGGAAACCCTAGATCTGGTCTTCTGGATCGGACAGTGATGAAGCTTAGAGCTCCCTCTTGAGGGCATTGTCTTGGAGTTGGATCTGGCCAGAGGGACCCGTGGCTCGTGGGTGGAGCGGATGCACGTCGGCCGTCGAGGTTGGGTAGCTTGAGCACCCTTCACATGCGAGGAGCGCCAAATGTGCCATGTTGGTTGTTTCTCGTGGGATCAGAGCGGCATATGTCCGCCTCCTTTCGGGCATGTAGTTTCTCTCCGGTGTTGACGAGGTTGATGAATATGCTCATGGCAGACTTGTTGTCTGCCTTTCCGGCGTCTTGTATGTATTGTGGTACTTTAGGCCTAGGTTGCTAGGTGTGGCTTGCCGTTGTTTAGGTTTTCGTCTGGTTTCCCTCTATAAACCAAGCAGTACGGGTCCTTGTACCGTCTTCTTCCTACAATGAATATAACAGCTCTCCTGTTATCGTTAAAAAAAAAAACTCCTTTCTCCCCGCCGCCGCGCCATGATGGCATTGACCACCCGTAGCCACCGCTCATTGGTTTTCATGCCTCACTGAACCCATTGATGCTGTCTCAACCTTCCGCGTCTCCCACTGGCAACTTCCCCGCCACCGCGCCAATCCCTTCCACCGCCGGGGTGAAACAGAATGACAAGGCAACCACGTCCTCCATGGAGTAAGGACCCTTCCGACCATGGGCGCCACGCTCCCTTCCGCGCACGGTGGTACCATCTCGGGTGCTGGCTCGAGGACGGGTGCTTCCTCCAACCCCTCCTGCAGACGGGCGAAATCAAGCCAAGGGGCCGAGGAAGGGCAAGGCAACGACGGCTCGAGGACGGGCGCCCCCTCCACCCAATCTGGCGGCCCATGTACCCCGCGGTCCCTTCAACTCCACCGGCATCGACAACATGTTCGATCAAATGCGAGAGAGGTAAAATTTCTTGATAAAAAATATGACGTCCGATTGGTAGTGAAATACAATTTTATCTATAATCTTGGTCAAACATACATAAGACTTGCACAAAGAGGGGGTACTTGTCAATTTTATGTCTGAAAATAATAGATGTCATTTCACAAAACATACACCATAATAGAAAAGAGATTTCCACACCCACCCTTGCCAAAAGAGGCTGACATATAACGATTTTGCATAGTAATAATAGTAGTAAAATAGAAGAAAAACAATCGATCGGATCAGATAGAATAACAGTCTGATGACTCAGACCATAACGATTCACAACATACAAGTTGTACTCAGCACCAAGATGAGTAGATAATTATATGACTAACATATGCTAGACTAGACGATACACAACAGTTAGTTTGAAATCTTACATAGCCATCTTACTACATGGCTACGCAATCAACTGAGGAAGAGGTCCGCCTTTTCATTGACAAGCAAGGACCAGGCTACGGCAACCTCCACTGTGGCATCCCCAACTGAACACTCACGCATGCTTATTTGGCAGTGTTGAACATCGAAGTCAATGTGAGCCTTTCGAGCAATCCAGTGACGAGACTTCCCATATGCTTCGATGGCCACTCTCAGCGTTCCACGTGATTCCACTGAAATCACTTTCCTCGAGAGATGAAGGTAGTCATCTGATCCTATAGGCATTCCTTTACCACAGTGGTCAAGCAACACAATTTGCCTGTAAGTGGTACGAATATCCTCTGTTGCAGCCAAGGGAGACCATGAGCAGACAACTCGACATCCACATTTGAAAGGCCAGCGTCCTTTTGTCACGCGCACACCCAAGATAGTAGCCTGGAGCGATCTATCGAGCTGCTGAATGTTGAACTCTGCGACACAACGGTCACTGGAGAGCGAGAAAGTGGTACCATCTTCAACACGGTGGTCAAGAGTGATCGACACGCTATATTTGTCCACCCCCTCAACTCTGAGTGCAACTTCAAAGTCAACAGGGTCCATAGCAACAATCGCACGAGATGGACCAGTCAAGCATAAAGAACAATCCTGCAAGCATCATGTCATCATTATACTAAAAAAAATTTGTAATGGCTTCCTACAAAAATGCTTAATCGTAATGGACTACAAATGTAGGAACAAGAAACAAAGGAAAATGACGAGAAAACTGAACAGAGTACATACTTCTTGGGTGAGTTCTTGGTACTTAGACCTTGATCGAGAGAAGAGAATGTTGCGGTTGCGATCCACGGTGTCTCGAGCAGCGACCGTGCCGTACACTCTGAGTGGCCAGTTGAAGTCTTTCGGAACCGTTATTTTGATGGAGTAGACCTGCAAGGTGCTAGCGGCGACGGCAGCTGGGGATGGGATGACACCGGGTGTGTAGTGTGTAAAGTACATAGGGCTCAATGTGGCTGCAGCACCAAAGACAAGTGTTTACTATCATCAGGATTCTAATATGAATAAGTAAATAAAGTAAGCAAATTAAACATTTCTGCCATTCCATTTACTTACACAAGGAGAAACGAAGTTAGGCAAGAAGCATGCATGCATGTTTACTTGTACAGTAGAAAGGAAATTGGTTGAGTTATTATTGTTTGCTGAATCGTTGTCGCCACTCTATAAATATCGCGGTCTCAAATAAATGATAGAGATTGCGAGCATGGTCAGGTAAATCAGTGGAGTATCTTCTTGAGTTTACCTTTATTGTTTTGTTGTGTTTCTGTTAGGAAGTGGAAGTTTGTGGTCCCAGGAAGTTGTTCAGATTTTAGGATTGAGCATGTGTGTTAGTGATCTGCTAAAATAAATTTCTAGAGACGTATGTATATAGATGAAGAAAAGGTGTAGTAAGGCGAGCAACATGTATGTATGTATGTATGTATGTATGTATGTATGTATGTATGTATGTATGTTGACTTACTTGTATCTCCGAAGCCACCGCACCTTCCGTCCTTGCTTCCCCATGAATTTTCCCAGAATCTGCGTTCATAGGCCAAGTCTATCCGCTCGGATTCCATCCTCTTTTTGAGGTACTCCATTGAGGATTTATCCAGGTGCGCCTGCTCCTCCTCCTCCTCCTCCTTCACGAGCTCGTCGAACGTCATCCCAACCTCCTCGGGATACTCCTCCTGCGCATCCTCTTCTTGTGCAACAACTAGCCGCGCCAGCTCCTTCTCGTAATGCTCAGGAAACTCATAGTACTTGTTGAAAATATTTAGAAATCCCGTGGAAAGATCCTGCTCCTCCTCCTCCTCCACAAGCCGCGGGTTGCGCTCCTGGTCCTGCTGATCAATGGGGAATTCCTTGCGGATGACCTTGTCTAACCTGGACGTTGTGCAACAGAGCTCCCTGGCCTGGTAGGAGCAGACGGAGGGAGCGTATCGGTGGCCGTTGGATGTTTTCAGGGAATGTAACATGGATAGCATCCGATGGCCCAAGTTCTCCATGTCTTGCAAGATGAAGTCGTCGCCCCTGGCAGCAGCGCTGGAGGTCGGTTTGATTTTGGATGAGTAGTCCATTATCTTGTCCGTTTGGACGGCGGCCATGTCCTCGGATCTTCTCCACGATGGTGTTTCAGATCTTTCCCCACGTTGTGCTACAAAACTATGGTCTACGTACCTGGCTGTGTATGTATATATACTACATACATATCCGGCAACTCAATCCTACTCCGACTATGGAACATAGACCTACACGCGCGTACGTATATATACTGGGACAAGTACTACTTCAAGCCGGAAGCAACCTGATGAGCTAGCAAAACTAATTTATCATGGACTCTTGACACTTTCCTAACCATGCATGTACTACTTTTTTTTTTTTTGCGGGGAATGCATGTACTACTTGACGGAAGCAACCTGATCAGCTAGCCATCCGCCGTCATCGAGTTTTAATCTACTTCCTCCGTTCCTAATTATAAGCCTTTCTAAAGATTCCAATATGAACTACATACGGATGTATATAGACATATCTTAGAATGTAGGTTCACTCACTTTGCTCCGTATGTAGTCCACAATGAAATCTTTAAAAAGACTTATATTTAAGAACGAAGGGAGTACAAGGCAACATACCTGGTCGAGCACGTCCACGAGAAGTGACTCCAACATACACATCGACTTCTCCGGCATCGACACTTCGCCGCCGCTGCGAGGGATGCCTTCATACGACACATCATTGTCGACACGTCACTATAATGCCAACGCCGATACTTCATCACCAAGGTCTTCAGCAACGATTTCGACAACACACCGCCGCTGCTGCCCTGTCCACAAGACGGACATCTCCAGCGTCCTTTGACAGTATAACGACAAGACGTACGCGATCTCGACGGTGGCATCGACCACATCATCTACAACGGCATGACAACATTGTCCGCCTCAGCTACGACGGCATGACTGCATCGACACGGCGTAACTTTAGTGATGGCCCCTTTCACGGCCAACCGGTCTCGGCAAAACCGATGTGTGCCCCCGATGGGTGTCTGAGGGAGTCCTGGATTAGGGGGCGTCCGAGCTATGTGACATGGGCCGGACTGGTGGGCCGTGAAGATACAAGATAGAAGGCTTCCTTCCGTGTCTGGATGGGACTCTCCTTGGCATGGAAGGCAAGCTTGGCGTTCGGATATGAAGAATCCCTTTTCTGTAAACCAACCTGTATAACCCTAGCTCCCTCCGGTGTCTATATAAACCGGAGGGTTTAGTCCATAGAAGGCATCATAATCCTATAGGCTAGACATCTAGGGTTTAGCCATTACGATCTCAAGGTAGATCAACTCTTGTAACCCTTATACTCATCAAAGTCAATCAAGCAGGAAGTAGGGTATTACCTCCATTAAGAGGGCCCGAACCTGGGTAAACATCGTGTCCCTGTCTCCTGTTACCTTCGATCCTAAAGCGCACAGTTCGGAACCCCCTACCCGAGATCTGCCGGTTTTGACACCGACATTGGTGCTTTCATTGAGAGTTCCTCTGTGCCGTCGATAGAAGGTTCGATGGCTCCATCGACCATCCATACCAACGCTGCCTTGAGGGAGACCTTTCTCCCCGGATAGATTTTCGTATTCGGCGGCTTCGCACTGCGCGCCAACTCGATCGGCCACCTTGAGCATATCGATAGCTACGCCCCTGGTCATCAGATCAATTTCGGGAACTTAAACTACGCCGCTGATATCCGAGGAGACTTGATCTTCGAAGGGTTCGCGGCCCCGACCGCCGCTCTGGCTTCAGATCCAGAGCCGATCACCGGATCCGAAGACGGGAGTTTAGAGCCCGCCGGACTCCCCGCAGTTACGGAACTTACCATCGGAGGTCTGGAGGGGACGGCGTCATCGGCTGACCCGAAGACGAACCGAGCTCCCCTTGCTGCTAAACTGCCGGACTCTTCCTCGGACCCAAAATCCGAACTCCCAAGGTCTGCATCGAGCAGGCGTGGCCAGGAGGCTCTCACTCCGGTCAGCCCCGCGGACTCTCGCTTCTCGATCCGAACCTCGCTCTTAAACAAGGCTTCAGACTTAATGCGATCCCTCGCCATCACAGAAGAATCGCCGCCAAATTACGCCCAGCCCGGACTAGGGGCTGAGAGCGAGGAATTTTACTTCCCACCCACCACCCACTTCATAGCCACTGTCGAAGATTTAACCGACATGCTCGACTATGCCTCCGAAGACATCGACGATGCCAGAGGCGAGCAAGGCCAAAACCCACCGTTCATTGGACGCTGGACGGCCACCTCCACACATAATGTATATATGGTGGACACACCCAAAGAGGACGATGGCGATGGCGAAAAGGACCAGGTTGAAGACAAACCCGCGGACGCACCTCCGAAGCGCCGACGTCAGCGGCGCTGCTCAAAGTCACGTCGCGACAGAGACAGTAATAAAGACACCGGAGATAATAACACTCCGGAGAATGCCGAAGACCCTGAAGCCCCTGTCAAACTAACATCCGAACATGATGATTGGGAGGATGGGCAAGTTAACCCCGAAGACCATGCCGGGAATGAGGACTCGGAAGACAGTAACTACCTACCGATCTCCGAAGAGGATGTGAGCCTCAGTGACGAGGATTTCATCGTGTCGGAAGAACCCCTCGAACAAGAGCGCTTTAAGCGCCGGCTAATCGCCACTGCAAGAAGCCTGAAAAAGAAGCAGCAGCAGCTTCAAGCTGATCAGGATTTACTCAATGACAGATGGACTAACGTCCTAGTAGCCGAGGAATACGGCCTTGAACGCCCAACAAAGAGTTACCTGAAGCGCAAGCTACTACCACAATTTGACAATGAAGCCCTGGAGCCCATACCGCCAATGCGTGATGCGGTTGACAGACCGGACCGACCACCACGTGGCCAGAACAGAGCGGCAACTCAAGCCGAACACCAACCTGCACCACCTCGCCGTAGAGGCAGAGAAACAGCAGCTCCAGAATACACCTACGACCTATGACAGGACCTGGACAATAGAGCCGGTCAGACCAGATCAATCTACGGATCAAGGGGGCGTGCCCCAGCACGAGAGGACGGCCATCAGGCCTGGCGCGACAAGCACAACCTCACCCGGGCAGAAAATCGCATACGGACGTCATCCGAATTGCGTCGAGACGTTGCCCGATACAGAGGCGCCGTGCACCCCCTATGCTTCACCGATGAGGTAATGGAGCACCAGTTCCCGGAAGGGTTTAAACCCATAAACATTGAATCATACGATGGTACGACGGATCCCGCAGTCTGGATTGAAGATTTTCTTCTCCACATTCACATGGCTCGCGGCGACGATCTACATGCCATCAAATATCTCCCCCTAAAACTTAAGGGACTAGCACGACACTGGCTAAACAGCCTTCCAGAAAACTCCATCGGCAGCTGGGAAGATTTGGAAGACGCCTTTCGGGATAACTTCCAAGGTACCTATGTACGGACCCCAGACACCGATGACCTCAGCCACATAGTCCAGCAACCCGGAGAGTCAGCCAGGAAACTCTGGACCAGGTTCTTGATTAAAAAGAACCAAATTGTAGACTGTCCGGACGCCGAAGCCCTCGCGGCCTTTAAACACAGCGTCCGCGACGAGTGGCTCACCAGACATCTCGGCCAAGAAAAGCCGAAGTCCATGGCAGCCCTTACCGCACTCATGACCCGCTTTTGCGTGGGAGAAGGCAGCTGGCTAGCCCGTAGAAGCAATAGCACCAGCGGCCCCGGCACCTCCGAAGCCAGGGACGGCAATGGCAGGCCTCGACGCAACAAGCACAAGCGCCGAATCAATAATGACGGTACCGGAGATATGGCGGTCAACGCCGGATACAGTGGCCCTAAACCCGGCCACCGAAAGAAGCCGTTCAAAGGAAACAAAGATGGTCCATCCAGTTTGGACAGAATACTCGATCGGCCTTGCCAGATTCATGGCACCCCCGATAAGCCTCCCAATCATACCAATAGAAACTGTTGGGTTTTTAAACAGGCCGGCAAACTCAACGCCGAACACAAGGGGAAAGGGCCGCCCAGCGAGGACGACGATGAAGAGCCCCGTCAACCGAGCATAGGGGGACAGAAGAAATTTCCCCCAAGGTAAAACCATAAATATGATATATGTCACACATATCCCTAAGAGGGAGCGCAAGCGCGCATTACGGAACGTCGACGCCATAGAGCCGGTCGCCCCAAAATTCAACCCATGGTCGGCTTGCCCGATCACCTTCAATCGAAAGGACCACCCAACCAGTATCCGTCATGGAGGTTCGGCAGCTCTAGTCCTCGACCCAATCATCGACGGATTTCACCTCACGCGAGTCCTCATGGACGGCGGCAGCAGTCTGAACCTACTTTACCAAGACACTGTCCGCAAAATGGGCATTGATCCGTCAAGAATCAAGCCCACTAAAACTACCTTTAAAGGAGTAATACCTGGTGTAGAGGCCCGCTGCACAGGCTCAATAACATTAGAAGTCGTCTTTGGTTCGCCAGACAACTTCCAAAAAAGCGAAGACTTGATCTTCGATATCGTCCCCTTCCGCAGTGGCTATCATGCACTGCTCGGACGGACTGCTTTCACCCGTTTTAACGCGATACCACACTACGCCTATCTAAAGGTCAAAATGCCCGGTCCATGTGGCGTCATTACAATCAACGGAAACATGTAACGCTCCCTCCGCACTGAGGAGCATACCGCGGCCATCGCGGCCGAAGTACAAGGTGGCCCTGTCAAGCCGCACACCTCATCGGCTATTAAGCCGCCGGACTTTATCACACAAGGCCAGTCAATTCCGCATGCTGATAGCTCGGCAGTTCCAGAGCTGGATTAGCGGTTTTCCCTCCGTTGATCGCCATGTACATCCACGAAATTCGTACCGCGCGTGCATAATTATGCACTCAAAATACCTTGGGCATCTGCGGAGGCATAATACGGACATGCCTCTAGTACGGTTCGACCCTATATGGCCTTCCCTTTGTTTTTTAGTTATTTCTTCTCTTTTACCACAGGTGAATCAAAACCTATTCATCCTACGGACTTGCAAGGACTCTTTCCAAGCCCGGTTTCGTACAAATAGTTGAAGACCATTCCTCTCAAGGAACCTTTCTCTCTAAGGCGAAAGCGGCGCAGACGTGCGGCAGGAGGTCCAAGGGATTTTGTAGACCAAAACTTTACTCAAGAACCTGCTTAGAGCCTTTCCCCTTAGTCTTAGACCCACGACATGTAAAATGGCCTTGGTGATTATGGTATCCTCTGTAAGATTACGTTTTGACTTATCAATCAGATTCCAGTGAGCACAATTCTTATTCGGTATCGCCTTTATTTATAGACTGTATTCCGTCTCTTCGGTTGTCTCACGCACACACCTCGGCACAAATTGCCAGGGGCTCTATATGGTAACATATGCGTTGCCAATCAAAAGCCCGAACAACTTTATAGCACAATTCGGCGTCCCGAGCTTGGCATTATATGCACCGGCTCCGAATCATGTCTTTGGTCAATAGTTGGGTTGCCCGGCTCCTGTGTTTGCTGCCTTACGTTCCGTCTGATCGACTAAGGTAGTAAAGGAAGAACTACTGCGATTGTGTTTCTGGTTCGTCCGGTTAAGCATCTCAGTAGAGAAATCCGAAAAATGACTGTCATGATGCGGCGAGAGCTGGTCAGCCACTCGGCGACTTTTAAAAAATCTTTAGCGATTTTTTTCGTATTACACGAAGGACTGTTTTCCGGTCACATATGTAACGCACGCGCATCCGGATAACCGCGTACATACCAGGGGCTAACTCGTAGACCCATCATCAAACTCCTATGGCTAAGTGAGAGTGGTAAAGCCTCATAGTCCGATTGCCTGGTTCGCCGCACTGACACCTCCTTTACGGACCAAGACGTTGGGTCAAGTGTGATCAATGTGCTATTCTGAACACCCCCGTAGTATCTACGTGGGGGTTGAAGCCGACGACTGGAAAACTCTCAGGAATACAACAACGGCCGCACAGGAGGATAGAATTTTCAGCTAAAAACACAAATATACTGCAAGGCCTTAGTACATAATAAAAACGTCCAGACAATTCAGGTACATTCATTAGAACATAATGTCCTTTGAGCACTGACCCTCTATCAAGCGGGCGCCCTCTAGGACATCGTCTAAGTAGCGCTCCGGCGTGCGGTGGTCCTTGCCTCCGGGCGGGCCCTTAACTGCAACATCGGCGACCTTGATCTTCGCCCAGTACATCTTGACGCGGGCGAAGGCCATCCGTGCACCTTCTATACACACTGACCGCTTGACTGCGTCGATTTGCGGCACTGCATCAACAGGTCGCTGCACCAGGCCGAAATAGCTACTCGGAATGGGTTCGGCTGGCCATAGCCGAACTATGGCGTCCTTCATGGCCGCTCCAGACATCTTATGCAGCTCGGCCCACTGCGCCATTTGGTCGTTCAGCTGCGTCGGGCGCTCCTGCGCCGCAAACTGTGACCAGAACAACTTCTCCGTCGCATGTCCCTCCCGAGCTTGGAAGAATTGCGCGGCGTCGGCGGCACTCTTCGGAAGATCCGCAAAAGCGTCTGGAGAACTCCACAGTAGATTAAGCAAGGCATATCTCTGATCACCAAACTTAGTCTGTAAAAGAAAGGGCTTACCAGCCGCTATCTGTCCGGACTGCCAGACCTCTTCGCGAGCCGCTCTGGATTCGGACCGCGCATCTTTGGCCTCCTGAAGGGCTTTGTCGAGTTCGGTCACCTTGGCTTTATTCTCCTTCTCGAGGGACTCGCACTTGCGGGCGACGTCCTTGAGCTCTTGCTCTACGATGGATATCCGCACCTTGAACTGGCGCCAGGTGGCCTGTTCGGCCTTCAAATCTGCAGCCTCTTTATCAGCGGCCGCATTGCTCACCCCGACCTGCTCCTTGGCCCGGGCAAGTTCACCCCTGAGGGTCTCGACCTCGGCAGCGCCATCTGCAATTATGCAAATAATAGCGTCTAAGTTTAAACTTAGTGTTCGCACATTCATATAGGCATAAAAAGAGATGTTCGAAGCATACCTTGCGCTTCATCGATCCGCTTGTTAATGAGGACAATGTCCTCATCGGCCAGTTTTAGTTTCTGCTTTAGTTTGGAAACCTCCGCAGCCTGGGCGGTCGCCGCTAACAGTGAAGCCTGTTTTTCCAACCAAATACATACGTTACTTCCCGCAGATATCTATAGATCCTCTGTTCGCCCTTTTTCATGGGACGACCAGAGTCTCAGGGGCTACTATCTATATACAGGCGTATGGTTCATATGGAAAGCGGCTAAAGACATTACGTCACATACCTCGAAGCCTGTTAGAAGGCTTGCGAAGGCTTCATTCAGCCCGCTTTTGGCGGACCGAATCTTCTCAACCACCGTACCCATCAAGGTACGATGCTCCTCCAAGACAGACGTGCTTTGCAGTACGTCCATCAGGATGTCCGGCGCCTCCGAATTCAGGGAGGTCGCCGTAGTATTAGGCCCCCCCCCCCGTGAAGGGAGCCGCTCACCCGACTCCGGATCCGTCTCCGGGGTGGTATTTGGATGGGGGCAGAACAGCCCAGGGCCCCCATCGTTGGTCTTCACGGGGGCCACACCTCTTGTGCCCTCGACGGCCGAGGTATTCCCCTCTAGTGCAATGTTGATGGTTCCCTGTACCTCTCGGCGATCCGGAGAAGGCCTCTGGGATGACACCTCGACGTCATCCGCCCTAGGGGCGAGGAAGCTTGTGGAGGTGTCTCACTTTCCATCATCTTCGGCGGTAGATCCCCCGATGACGATGATACTTGAGGGAGATCACGGGCCGGGCTGCAACACGTAATTTAATGTTATTCCCGCAGTTCAAAAGGAACTAGATGTGTATAGAACATCCTTAGTTGCTTACGATTCGGCAAGGGGCTTGACCTTGGGGCGGTGTTTTGGGACGGCCTCGGCTTCCGAACCCGAGCCATCTGACAGGGCTATCTATCCCCTCTTGGGCACCTCCACCTCCAGGTCTTCGGAGGCCTCCCTCTGCCTCCTCTGGGGAGGAGGGTTATCACTTCCTTCCTCCTCTTTGTCTTCGTCTTCGGAGGAGGGAGCCTCGGTCCCCCCCGGACTTAGCGCCCGATGTACCTTTAGGGTGAAGGCCACCTTCAGCCTTCCTATTCTTGTTCTTCTTGTCCTTCTTCGCTAGCGCTTGGTACGGCGTCGGGACCGGCATCTTCATTAATAGAGGATCAGCTGGGTTTTCGGGAAGAGGAGCCGAACACCTGATTCGCTCCGCCTTCTTTATCCAACCCTGATTAAAGGATGTAATTCTTAGTGCATCACCTTAGATTAATAGACTAAGCTATGTTCAGAAATTGAGCACTTACTGGGGTGTCCGGATGGTTGCAGTCGAGGCCGATGTCCTCAGATGTATTCGGCCATGACTTTTGAGTCTTGAAGAGCACTTTCCAGATCCCTTTGTGTGTTGTGCCAAAGAATTGCTGCAGGGTCCGCGGCCCTTCCGGATTGAACTCCCACATATGGAGAGACCGTCGCTGGCACGAAAGGGTTCGGCAGACGAGCATCACGTGGATCACGTTAGTAAGTTTGGTGTCTTTTTCAATGATGCTTTTGATGCGCTTTTGCAACATTAGCACCTCATCGGACGATCTCCAGTCCAGATCCTTATTGATCCACGATGCGAGTGCAGTGGGGGGCCAGATCTGAAGGCAGGAGCGGCCGCCCATTTGGTGCCACGGGGTTCGTTGATGTAAAACCACTCCTACTGCCATACCTTGACGGTTTCCATGAAGGCTCCTTTTGGCCAGGTAACGTTGCCAAGCTTGCTCACCATAGCGCTGCCACACTACGCGTGCTCCCCGTCGACCACCTTTGGCTTCACATTGAATGTCTTGAGCCATAGGCCGAAGTGTGGGGGGATACGGAGAAAAGCCTCACACATGATGATAAACGCCGAGATATGGAGGAAAGAGTTCGGAGCTAGATCGTGAAAATCTAGCCCGTAATAGAAGATAAGACCGCGAACAAAGGGGTGGAGAGCAAACCCCAACCCGCGGAGGAAGTGAGGGATAAACACGACCCTCTCACCGGGCTTAGGTCTGGGGATGACCTACCCTTTGGCAGGGAGCCTGTGTGGGATTTCCGCAGTCAGGTACCTCGCCTCCCAGAGCCCTGCGATGTCCTCCTCGGTGATAGAGGAGGCCACCCAGTTGCCTTGAGAGCCGGACCCGGACATGGCTGGGGTGCTTGGTGGCAATGGAAGAAGTCGAGACTTGGGCGCTGGAGCTCAGGGATGGAAAGGCTGAGGAAGAAGAAGGCGTGGGGGAGAAAGAT
Organism: Triticum aestivum; assembly: GCF_018294505.1. Classification (NCBI taxonomy): domain Eukaryota; kingdom Viridiplantae; phylum Streptophyta; class Magnoliopsida; order Poales; family Poaceae; genus Triticum; species Triticum aestivum. The sequence goes on along the minus strand of NC_057799.1, from coordinate 654,445,505 downwards.
GGGTCCTTATCTCTTTATAAAGGCAATGAATATCAAGCGCCTCCTCACAAGCCTTAAAACTCGCCTATTCCTGAGGGGTCGTGCAAACGACACGGTTGGATTATCCAAACCCGTATTGATGAGAATCCCGCAATAAGGGGACATGATCTCTGCTTGGACAAGACGTGTCAATCTTGGCCGTGCCTCGAAATGCGAAGTGAGAGGCTAAAAACGGTTCAAAATAATAATAAGGCCAAGCATAACGTCTCGGCGGAAAAAAGCTGTTAATAGACATGACTTATTTTTAAGTATTTTGCGTTTGTGGCTTAGGGTTGTAACTGATAAACGGAGCCGGATATAGCTCTCATGTTGGAAGGCTACTTTGGGAATATTCGGAGGAGGAACCCGCCTTGCAATGCCGAAGACAATCTGTGTGCCGGACACATCGTCATTGAAGCCTGGTTCAGGGGCTACTGAGGGAGTTCTGGATTAGGGGGTCCCCGAGCATCCGAGCTATGTGACGTGGGCCGGACTGGTGGGCCGTGAAGATACAAGATAGAAGGATTCCTCCCGTGTCCGGATGGGACTCTCCTTGGCGTGGAAGGCAAGCTTGGCGTTCGGATATGAAGATTCCCTTTTCTGTAAACCGACCCTGTATAACCCTAGCCCCCTCCGGTGTCGATATAAACCGGAGGGTTTAGTCCATAGAAGGCATCATAATCCTACAGGCTAGACATCTAGGGTTTGGCCATTACGATCTCGAGGTAGATCAACTCTTGTAACCCCTATACTCATCAAAGTCAATCAAGTAGGAAGTAGGGTATTACCTCCATTAAGAGGGCCTGAACCTGGGTAAACATTGTGTCCCTGTCTCCTGTTACCTTCGATCCTAAGACGCACAGTTCGGGACCCCCTATCCGAGATCTGCCGGTTTTGACACCGACAGTGTCCTTCGGTGCTGAAAAACCGGTGGACTCATCACTGATGACACCCTCTAACATATGCAAGGTGCGTCACTGTAGCTTTGTCATCTACAACATAGCGCAATTTTTTTACGCCTTCGGCTTTGTGCGGCTTCATTATCCATGACAACTACACCGTCGACCATGACTACTACATGATCTGATAGGCTAGTTAAGGCGTCGATGCGCTCAGGTGGCGCAATACGGTGCGAAGGCTATAGTGCTACAACGATTTGGTCTGTCGGGGCTCTACGCCTGGATTTGGCTTACTTAGTGCACCGGCTTGCCTTGGCCGGCCATTGCACATGGACGTGGTTGCAAATTATGGACAAAGGCTTGACATAGAGGGATGGTTATGCATTGGCGGTGGTCACATCACATGTAGTTACTGGCATTACAGAAAAGTGGTGGCGACAACACTTCAGTGACTTTGATGGTGGTGCTACCCAACACCCAGTCTCGAGTTCCAGAGTGAAAGCCTAGGTCCGACCCGAGCTGGTTATACCTGACAATGGCAATATTTTTTTACGTCGTTACCTTGTTGAAGGCATTGCTCGGATATGCTTGGATTGATTGTTCAGGGTGAAAATCTAGATTCTAACCTTGGTGGTTGAATTAGGTAACGACGATGCTTGAGTGTCGCTCCCGCTGTTGAAGAATCTTGTCGTCCTTGTGGTGTCATGAGATGGTTGTGGTCATTGCTGCAGTTTGTTGATCGCATATCTGACCACTTTAGGGTTTTCTCTTTTTTTTTCTCGCCCACGCATAACTTTGGTCTTATATGGCTTTGCTTGTTGTCGGCGTGTTTTCGTGTGTGTTGGTGTTGGTTGTGTGCATCTTAACTATGCAGATTCTGTTGGGGAACGCAGTATTTCAAAAAATTTACCTACGATCACGCAAGATATATCTAGGAGATGCATAGCAACGAGCGGGGAGAGTGTGTCCACGTACCCTCATAGACCAAAAGCGGAAGCGTTTAGTAACGCGGTTGATGTAGTCGAACGTCTTCACGATCCAACCGATCCAAGTACCGAACGTATGGCACCTCCGTGTTCAACACATGTTCAGCTCGATGACGTCCCTCGAGCTCTTGATCCAGTTGAGGCCGACGGAGAGTTCCGTCAGCACGATGGTGTGGTGACGGTGATGATGAAGTTACCGGCGCAGGGCTTCGCCTAAGCACTACAACAATATGACCGAGGTGTGTAACTGTGGAGAGGGGCGCCGCACACGCCTAGGAACAATTAATGTGTGTTCTAGGGGTGCCCTCCCCACGTATATATAAAGGAGGGAGAGGGAGGGAGGCAGCCTAGGGTGCGCCCAAGTAAGAGGAATTCTACTTGGGCCCCTAGTCCAATTCGGCCCCCCTACCGTATTTGGACAAGGGGGAAAGGAAGGAGGGGGGAGGGGAAGGAATTAGGAGTCCTACTTCATACTTTCCTTTTCCTCCTCTCCTTTTCCTTTCTCCCCACGTGGCTGGCCCTATAGGGGGCACACCAGCCCCTTGTGGGCTGGTGTGTTCCCTTACTTGGCCCATTAAGCCCATATCTTTGCCGGGGGTTGCCCGGAACCCCTTCCGGTGACCCGGTATCACCCGGAACACTTCCGGGGTCCAAATACCATCGTCCTATATATGAATCTTTACCTCTCGACCATTTTGAGACTCCTTGTCATGTCCATGATCTCATCCGGGACTCCGAACAAACTTCGGTCATCAAATCACATAACTCATAATACAAATCGTCATCGAATGCTAAGCGTGCGGACCCTACGGGTTCGAGAACTATGTAGATAGGACTGAGACACATCTCCGGTCAATAACCAATAGCGGAACCTGGATGCTCATATTGGCTCCTATATATTCTATGAAGATCTTTATCGGTCAAACCGCATAACAACATACATCATTCCCTTTGTCATCGGTATGTTACTTGCCCGAGATTCGATCGTCGGTATCATCATACCTAGTTCAATCTCGTTACCGGCAAGTCTCTTCATTCGTTCTGTAATGCATCATCCCGCAACTAACTCATTAGTCATATTGCTTGCAAGGCTTATAGTGATGTGCATTACCGAGAGGGCTTGTGATACCTCCCCGATACTTGGAGTGACAAATCCTAATCTCGATCTATGGCAACCCAACAAACACCTTCGGAGACACCTGTAGAACATCTTTATAATCACCCAGTTACGTTGTGATGTTTGATAGCACACAAGGTGTTACTCCGGTGTTCGGGAGTTGCATAATCTCATAGTCAGAGGAACATGTATAAGTCATGAAGAAAGCAATAGCAATAAAATTCAACGATCATAATGCTAAGCTAATGGATAGGTCTTGTCCATCACATCATTCTCTAATGATGTGATCCCGTTCATAAAATGACAACACATGTCTATGGTCAGGAAACATAACCATCTTTGATTAACGAGCTAGTCAAGTAGAGGCATACTAGGGACACTCTGTTTTGTCTATGTATTCACACATGTACTAAGTTTCTGGTTAATACAATTCTAGCATGAATAATAAACATTTATCATGATATAAAGAAATATAAATAACAACTTTATTATTGCCTCTAGGGCATATTTCCTTATGTCTCCCACTTGCACTAGAGTTAATAATCTAGTTCACATCGCCATGTGATTTAACACCAATAGTTCACATTACCATGTGATTAGTTCACATCGCCATGTGACTAATACCCAAAGGGTTTTACTAGAGTCAATAATCTAGTTCAAATCGCTATGTGATTAACACCCAAAGAGTACTAAGGTGTGATCATGTTTTTCTTATGAGAGAAGCTTAGTCAATGGGTCTGTCACATTCAGAGTCGTATGTATTTTGCAAATTTTCTATGTCTACAATGCTCTGCATGGAGCTATTCTAGCTAATTGCTCCCACTTTCAATATGTATCCAGATTGAGACTCAGAGCCATCCGGATCGGTGTAAAAGCTTGCATCAGCGCAACTCTTTACGACGAACTCTTTATCACCTCCATAACCGAGAAATATCTCCTTAGTCTTCTAAGGATAATTTTGACCGTTGTCAAGTGACCCACTCCTGGATCACTATTGTACCCTCTTGCCAAACTCATGGTGAGGTTCACAATAGGTCTGGTACACAGCATAACATACTTCATAGAACCTATGACTAAGGCATAGGGAATGAATTTTCATTCTCTTTCCATTTTCTGCTGTGGTAGGGTTTTGAGTCTTTACTCAACTTCACACCTTGCAACACAGGCAAGAACTCCTTCTTTGACTGTTCCATTTTAACTACTTCAAAATCTTGTCAAGGTATGTACTCATTGAAAAGAAAAACTTATCAAGCGTCTTGTTCTATCTCTATAGATCTTGATGCTCAATATGTAAGAAGCTTCACCGAGGTCTTTCTTTGAAAAACTCCTTTCAAACACTCCTTTATGCTTTCCAGAAAAATTCTACATTATTTTCGATCAACAATATGTCATTCACATATACTTATGAGAAATGTTGTAGTACTCCCACTCACTTTCTTATAAATACAGGCTTCACCGCAAGTCTATATAAAACCATATGCTTTGATCACCTTATCAAAGCGTATATTCCAACTCCAAGATGCTTGCACCAGTCCATAGATGGATCGCTGGAGCTTGCATACTTTGTTAGCACCTTTAGGATTGACAAAACCTTCTTGTTGCATCATATACAACTCTGCTTTAAGAAATCCATTAAGGAATGTAGTTTTTGACATCCATTTGCCAGATTTCATGAAATGTGGCAATTGCTAACATGATTCAGACAGACTTTAAGCATCGATACGAGTAAGAAAATCTCATCATAGTCAACATCTTGAACTTGCCAAAAACCCTTTTCGACAAGTCGAGCTTTGTATAGTAACACTACTATCAGCGTCCGTCTTCCTCTTCAAGATCCATTTTATTCTCTATGGCTTTCCGATCATCGGGCAAGTCAACCAAAGTCCACACTTTGTTCTCATACATGGATCCCATCTTAGATTTCATGGCCTCAAGCCATTTCACGGAATCTGGGCTCATCATCGCTTCCTCGGAGTTCCTAGGTTCGTCATGGTCAAGTAACATGACTTCCAGAACAGGATTACCGTACCACTCTGGTGCAGATCTTACTCTGTTTGACCTACGAGGTTCGGAAGTAACTTGATGTGAAGTTTCATGATCATCATCATTAGCTTCCTCACTAATTGGTGTAGGCATCACCGGAACTGATTTCTGTGATTAACTACTTTCCAACTCGAGAGAAGGTACAATTATCTCATCAAGTTCTACTTTCCTCCCACTCACTTCTTTCGAGAGAAACTCCTTCTCTAGAAAGGATCAATTCTAAGCAACGAATATCTTGCCTTCGGATCTCACTACAGGAAACAGCTAATTTGCCGTCAGTGGACATCTTTGTCGTCAACTTTTTGTCGGGGCAGACGGCAAAGAGTAGTTTTGCCGTCAGCTGCAGACGGCAAAAAATGACTAACGGCAAAACATATTTTGCCGTCTGCATTTTTTATTACAGACGGCAAATTAGTCTTTGTCGTCTGTTTTTTATTACAGACGGCAAATCTCATACTTTGCCGTCTATAAAATAAAATACAGACAGCAAAGTCTTTGCCGTCTGCGTTTTTTATTACAGATGGCAAAGTATGAGATTTGCTGTCTGTAGTAAAAAAGTAGACAACACAGACATACTTTGCTGTCTGTATAAAAAACGCAGACGGCAAACAAGAAGCACACCACGCGGATGGATCGCGCGGATCGATGACGTGGCGGTGCCTCCATACCCACGCAGCGCCACCCATCCTGACCCACCCACTAACCCAAGCTCACAGGCCCACCCACCCACCAACGCACGCCCCCAATACACCCATCCACGCACACCACACAACAACTCACACCACGAAACGCAAAACACACATGCATGGCTGGCGCGGGCGGTGAGCAGGGAGCCAGGGAAGCCGCGTGGGCGGGGAGCAGGGAGGCCGCGTGGGCGGCGAGCATGGCGGACGCGGCGACGAGCATGGCAGACGCGGCGACGAGCATGGCGGACGGGCAGGCGGCGAGCATGGCGCGCGGCGGCGGCTCACTCCACCGTCGTCTGCTCAGTGCAGGCGCGCGGCGGCTTCTTCCCTCGGGCGCGCGGCAGCCTCTTCCCTCGAGCGCGCGGTGGCCTCTTCCCTCGAGCATGGCGCGTGACGGCCACTACAGAGGAGCTCCTCCCTCCGGCGTCGGCTGCCCGAAGCTGCACTGGCGCGCGGCGGTGCTCCTCTCTCTCTCTCTCTCTCCAGGAACCAGCGAGCACGGCCGGGCGGCGGTGCGGATACCAGGGTCGGGCGAGCGGCGCCGGCGAGCGTGGCTGTCCGGTGGCGCGGCGAGTAGGGTCGGGCAAGCGGCGCGGTGAGCAGGGCGAGATGCCGGCAGTGGTGTCCCTATGGTATTGTCTCCGGCGAGAAGAAGGACGGCCGGCGGTGAACTTCCTGTTGCTGCGATGGAGGACTTGATTGCTTTTCTTTTTAGTTTCTAGGGGTCCGTGTGTAAATTTTTCGGACAGCTGTGTAACTTGTCTGTAACTCCACCGACGATGAATGCAAGACAACACGGCCGTGCTGAGTCCAAAATCTCCCTGAGCACGTTTTGGTTTGTTGTTCCTGTGTCCTGCGAGATGCTCTGCTCGGACGTTACTTTAAAAAAAATAAAAAACAATCTTTGACGGCAAAGCATAAGTTTTGACTTACGGCAAAGAGCATGTTTTTTTGCCGTCTGTTATTTTGGTGGTAGACGGCAAAATCTTTGCCGTCATCTCGACAAAAGGCTGACGGCAAAGTATTCTTTGCCGATTTATCTTTGCCGTCTGAGTTTGCCGTCTGCTTTCTGACGGCAAAATCTTTGCCGTCTGGATTTGGGTCTTTGCCATCTGTGATCCCCAGACGGCAAATTACCTGTTTCCTGTAGTGTCTGTGATAGAAGGTGTACCCAACAGTCTTCTTTGGGTATCTTATGAAGACACATTTCTCCGATTTGGGTTTGAGCTTATCAGGTTGAAACTTTTTCACATAAGCATCGCAGCCCCAAACATTAAGAAACGACAATTTGGGTTTCTTGCCAAACCACAGTTCATATGATGTCGTCTCAATGGATTTAGATGGTGCCCTATTTAACGTGAATGCAACTGTCTCTAATGCATAACCCCAAAACGATAGTGATAAATCGGTAAGAGACATCATAGATCGCACCATATCTAATAAAGTGCGGTTATGACGTTCGGTCACACCATTACGCTATGGTGTTCCAGGTGGCATGAGTTGCGAAACTATTCCGCATTGTTTCAAATGAAGACCAAACTCGTAACTCAAATATTCACCTTCATGATCAGATCGTAGAAACTTTATTTTCTTGTTATGATGATTTTCCACTTCACTCTGAAATTCTTTGAACTTTTCAAATGTTTCAGACTTATGTTTCATCAAGTAGATATAACCATATCTGCTCAAATCATCTGTGAAGGTCAGAAAATAACGATACCCACCGCGAGCATCAACACTCATCGGACCGCATACATCAGTATGTATTATTTCTAATAAGTCAGTTGCTCACTCCATTGTTCCGGAGAATGGAGTCTTAGTCATCTTGCCCATGAGGCATGGTTCGCAAGCATCAAGTGATTCATAATCAAGTGATTCCAAAAGTCCATCAGCATGGAGTTTTTTCATGTGCTTTATACCAATATGACCTAAATGGCAGTACCACATATAAGTTGCACTATCATTATTAACTTTGCATATATTGGCTTCAATATTATGAATATGTGTATCACTACGATCGAGATTCAATAAACCATTTATATTGAGTGTATGACCATAGAAGGTTTTATTCATGTAAATAGAACAACAATTATTCTTTGACTTAAATGAATAACCGTATTGCAATAAACATGATCCAATCATATTCATTCTCAACGCAAACATCAAATAACATTTATTTTAGGTTCAACACTAATCCTGAAGGTAAAGGGAGTGTGAGATGGTGATCTTATCAACCTTGGAATCACTTCAACACACATCGTCACCTTGCCCTCAACTAGTCTTTGTTCATTTTGTAACTCCTGTTTCGAGTTACTAATCATAGCAACTGAACCAGTATCAAATACCCAGGGGCTACTATGAAAATTAGTAAAGTACACATCAATAACATGTATATCAAATATACTTTTATTCACTTTGCCATCCTTCTTATCCGCCAAGTATTTGGGGTAGTTCCGCTTCCAGTGACCATTCCCTTTGGACTAGAAGCACTCAGTTCCAGGGTTAGGTCTAGCTTTGGGCTTTTTCACGGGAGTGGCAACTTGCTTGCCATTCTTCTTGAAGTTCCCTTTCTTTTCCTTGCCCTTTTACTTGAAACTAGTGGTCTTGTCAACCATCAACACTTGATGCTTTTTCTTGATTTCTACCTTCGCCGTTTCAGCATCGCGAAGAGCTTGGGAATTGTTTCCGTTATCCCTTGCATATTATAATTCACCACGAAGTTCTAGTAACTCGGTGATAGTGACTAGAGAATTCTGTCAATCACTATCTTATCTGGAAGATTAACTCCCATTTGATTCAAGTGATTGTAGTACCCAGACATTCTGAGCACATGCTCACTAGCTGAGCTATTCTCCTCCATCTTGTAGGCAAAGTAGTTGTCAGAGGTCTCATACCTCTTAACACGGGCATGAGTCTGAAATATCATTTTCAGCTCTTGGAACATCTCATATGCTCCATGGCATTCAAAACATTTTTGAAGTCCTGGTTCTAAGCCGTAAGCATGGTGCACTAAACTATCAAGTACTCATCATACCGAGCTTGTCAAATGTTCATAACGTCTGCATCTGCTCCTGCAATCTGTCACCTAGCGGTGCATCAAGGACATAATTCTTCTGTGCAGCAATGAGGATAATCCTTAGATCACGGATCCAGTCCGCATCATTGCTACTATAATCTTTCAACTTAGTTTTCTCTAGAACATATCAAAAATAAAATAGGGGAGCTATACGCGAGCTATTGATCTACAACATAGGTATGCAAATACTATCAGGACTAAGTTCATGATAAATTTAAGTTCAATTAATCATATTACTTAAGATCACGTGATAGTTTAGTGCACCATGATAGACATCCCTCTAGTCATCTAAATGATCACGTGATCCATATCAACTAAACCATGTCCGATCATCATGTAAGATGGAGTAGCTTACAATGGTGAACGTCACTATGTTGATCATATCTACTATATGATTCACGTTCGACCTTTCGGTCTCAGTGTTCCGAGGCCATATCTGCATATGCTAGGCTCGTCAAGTTTAACCCGAGTATTCTGCGTGTGCAAAACTGGCTTGCACCCGTTGTATGTGAATGTAGAGCTTATCACACCCGATCATCACGTGGTGTCTCGGCACAACGACCTGTAGCAACGGTGCATACTCAGGGAGAACACTTATACCTTGAAATTTAGTGAGGGGTCATCTTATAATGCTACCGCCGTACTAAGCAAAATAAGATGCATAAAAGATAAACATCACATGCAATCAAAATATGTGACATGATATGGCCATCATCATCTTGTGCCTTTGATCTCCATCTCCAAAGCACCGTCATGATATCCATCGTCACCGGCTTGACACCTTGATCTCCATCGTAGCATCGTTGTCGTCTCGCCAACTATTGCTTCTACGACTATCGCTACCGCTTAGTGATAAAGTAAAGCAATTACATGGTGATTGCATTTCATACAATAAAGCGACAACCATAAGGCTCCTGCCAGTTGCCGATAACGGTTACAAAACATGATCATATCATACAACAATTTATATCTCATCACGTCTTGACCATATCACATCACAACATGCCCTGCAAAAACAAGTTAGACGTCCTCTACTTTGTTGTTGCAAGTTTTACGTGGCTGCTACGGGCTTCTAGCAAGAACCATTCTTACCTACGCATCAAAACCACAATGATTTTTCGTCAAGTGTGCTGTTTTAACCTACAAGAAGGACCGGGCATAGTCAAACTCGATTCAACTAAAGTTGGAGAAACTGGCGCCCGCTAGCCACCTGTGTGCGAAGCACGTCGGTAGAACCAGTCTCATGAACGCGGTCAAGTAAAGTCGGTCCGGGCCGCTTCACCCAACAATACCGCCGAACCAAAGTAAGACGTTGCTGGTAAGCAGTATGACTATTATTGCCCACAACTCTTTGTGTTCTACTCGTGCATAAAACATCTACGCATAGACCTGGCTCGGATTCCACTGTTGGGGAACGCAGTATTTCAAAAAATTTACCTACGATCACGCAAGATCTATCTAGGAGATGCATAGCAACGAGCGGGGAGAGTGTGTCCATGTACCCTCGTAGACTGAAAGCGGAAGCGTTTAGTAACACAGTTGATGTAGTCGAACGTCTTCACAATCCAACCGATCCAAGTACCGAACGTATGGCACCTCCGTGTTCAGCACACATTCAGCTCGATGACGTCCCTCGAGCTCTTGATCCAGTTGAGGCCGAGGGAGAGTTCCGTCAGCACGACGGCGTGGCGACGGTGATGATGAAGTTACCGGCGCAGGGCTTCGCCTAAGCACTACGACGATATGACCGAGGTGTGTAACTGTGGAGGGGGGCGCCGCACACGGCTAGGAACAATTGATGTGTGTTCTAGGGGTGCCCTCCCCACTTATATAAAGGAGGGAGAGGGAGGGAGGCAGCCTAGGGCGCGCCCAAGTAGGAGGAATCCTACTTGGGCCCCTAGTCCAATTCGCCCCCCTACATTTGGACAAGGGGGAAAGGAAGGAGGGGGGAGGGGAAGGAATTAGGACTCCTAATTCATACTTTCCTTTTCCTCCTCTCCTTTTCCTTTCTCCCCACGTGGCTGGCCCTATAGGGGGCGCACCAGCCCCTCGTGGGCTGGTGTGTTCCCTTACTTGGCCCATTAAGCCCATATCTTTGCCGGGGGTTGCCCGGAACCCCTTCCGGTGACCCGGTATCACCCGGAACACTTCCGGTGTCCAAATACCATCGTTCTATAGAATCTTTACCTCTCGACCATTTCGAGACTCCTCGTCATGTCCGTGATCTCATCCGGGACTCCGAACAAACTTCGGTCATCAAATCACATAACTCATAATACAAATCGTCATCGAACGTTAAGCGTGCGGACCCTACGGGTTCGAGAACTATGTAGACATGACCGAGACACATCTCCGGTCAATAACCAATAGCGGAACCTGGATGCTCATATTGGCTCCTATATATTCTACGAAGATCTTTATCAGTCAAACCGCATAACAACATACATCATTCCCTTTGTCATCGGTATGTTACTTGCCCGAGATTCGATCGTCGGTATCATCATACCTAGTTCAATCTCATTACCGGCAAGTCTATTTACTCGTTCCGTAATGCATCATCCCGCAACTAACTCATTAGTCACATTGCTTGCAAGGCTTATAATGATGTGCATTACCGAGAGGGCCCAGAGATACCTCTCCGATACTTGGAGTGACAAATCCTAATATCGATCTATGCCAACCCAACAAACACCTTCGAAGACACCTATATAACATCTTTGTAATCACCCAGTTACATTGTGACGTTTGATAGCACACAAGTTGTTCCTCCGGTATTTGGGAGTTGCATAATCTCACAGTCAGAGGAACGTGTATAAGTCATGAAGAAAGCAATAGCAATAAAACTCAACGGTCATAATGCTAAGCTAACGGATGGGTCTTGTTGGGGATATAGTTATGGAGTTAATCCGTCCAAGAGGGGGCCGGGTTATATTCATGGCGACTCATAAAGACAAAGCCCAGGAAGGAATTTAAGATGGCGTTTCATGAGGATAACTTATGAAGAGCCCAAAGCCCAAAGGCGGCTTAAGGCCCGTAGGTGCAAACTGCCATAAATGTATAACTTGTACGATAAGGCAATTGTAGTTAAGTCATCGGGCCGGACACGTTTATGAGCCGGCCGGGACTCTGTAAGCCACCGGGCGTCAACCTAAGTATATAAAGGGACGACCCGGCGGCGAGTTAGGGGCAAGAAAGAAGAGATCAAAAGCTAGGTCAAGCGTATTCGCTCCCTGGTAATCGAGACATAAGTAATTTCACCTCAACTAGATTAGGCCTTTACCTTCACCGCAAGGGGCCGAACCAGTATAAACTTCATGTGTCCTTTGTCCTGTTTTAACCCCTTTAAGCTAATCTCGTTGTGATGGCTCAACGACTAAGTCCTTGCACTAGGACATCTGCCATGACAATCCCACGACAGTTGGCGCCCACCGTGTGGCTATCGCACGATGGTTTCAAGTTCTTAGAGGGCAACTTCGAAGGGATCAAGGGATACGCTTTGGGCCGGATTACCAAGAGTCATCGCGGCAAGCTCTACATCGACGACGCAGGCTGGGGCCCCGAGGCCGGCTCAGTTGAGTACGGGTACCGGGTCCCCTTTGGCGGAATCCACGTCTTCATCGGCAAGATCGGCGAGCTGGGCCCTGAGCCGGACATCTGCACCAACGTCATTGAGACGGCTCAGCGTGCAAGACCTGCCCGAGTTCAGCCCGCCATGAATCGTACCTTCGTGGGATTCATCCATGGAGCAGGATCTAAGGACATATCGGTATCTGGTGATGAGACGGTTGTCTACTCTGACGGCGAGTCGTCCACCGGTGGGACCGAGTCATTGTATCAACTGCAAGACGGCCGACTTGGGGGCTGTTCCGATGGCGACAGTATTCTGGACCCCTTTGAGCCGCCGAACCGGGTTGCGATCTTTATGGCTGGTACGCAGCCAGCACTCGTCGACTGCAGCAGAGATGATTTCTGGGTCAGCAGCGGCAGCGGCTGCCGGGGCAGGAGGCCCTGTGCACTTGCCGGCTCAGATCTTAACTAACTTGCTGGATAAGCTGATAGCATTGTTAACAGCAGTGGTTAACCCGACAGATCAGGATTAGCATAATGCGGCAGTCGCAAAGTTGCGAGATTAGATAGCGCAGGCCAAGGAGGAGCTGAATGCAGAAAACACTAGGATGGCCGAGGAGCGGGCTGCTTTGGATGCTCAGGCACATCGGATTCAGTCAGAGTCCTTCCGGCTCATGCTGAATCAGAACGCTTCAAACAAAGTCATGAGTAGGAGGCATCAGACTCGCCTGCCTCCGGTTTACGAGGCAAGAAATATCTTTAACACGCCCGGAGCAGGGACCAGTAACCAGCCAGTGATAAACCGGGTTGAAACGCCTAGGACGGGAGCGCCGGCTCAGCCGCGCATGACGGACCCGCCTCGTCAGAACAATATCCCACCGCGGCACGTTCCGACGCCACCGGGTCATTATTCTAACCCCTTGGATAACATGATCGCTGCAGCATCACGATTGGCGACTCTCCCAGTTGAGGGCGAGTCTCCAACGGTAGTTGAAACACGAAGGGCTAGGGAGCTTCTTCAGATGACACTGGTTCAGCAGCAGGCTTATTCTTATAGTCATGAAAGGATTCATTAACCCCTCGCCCAAGCCGGAGTTATAGCAGACATATCGAGGAACTAGCCGTATCAAGCAGCGGGCGGAACCGTAACCCGCCCCGTCGACATAACCCGGCAGGTGGTGGGGTTAATGCCCAGAACGTAGTGGATCAAGGAAGAGCGCGTCGGGAGGCTGAACTGGCGACTCAGTACGCGGCTTGTCAACCTTCCCCGGTTCGTCTGACAACTTCGGTGGAGATAGGTGTGACTTTCAGGACTTTGGGTGTGCCGTGTCTGGCACCGGCTCTGCGTAATGTACGTTTACCCAATGATTTTAAGGGTCCCCGTAAGGTGCCCACTACACTGCCGACTTACCCCCTGAAACATGGGTCGAGAGTTATGAGATGGCAATGGAACTGCTGGATGTTGACGATGCTGCATGTGCGAAGTACTTCACCATGATGTTGGAAGGGACAGCTCGTACTTGGTTGAAAGGGTTGCCAGCCAACTCCATTGGGTCATGGGCCGAGTTAAAAGCCCGGTTTATCCAGAATTTTAAAGATACATGCAAGCAACCCATGTCAATTGTGGATTTAGCCTCCTGTGTCCAAGAAGAAGGTGAGTCGACAACCCATTGGGTGCGCCGGGTCTCGACAATCCTGCACTCGTCGGATCGCATCAATGCCGATTCAACAGTCTTAATGTTGGAGAACAATTGTCGTTTCACGACCCTAAAGCAGAAATTAGGACGGATCAAACGCCACTTCAACGACATGGGGACACTCATGGCGGCTCTGGTTAAATACGCTGACTCTGATGGTACCAAGGACCCCGAGTCTGATGATGAAAAGTCGGGAAAGGGAAAGAAGAGCAGCAACACCAGAGGGCAGCAGCATAACCCGGTGAATCAGGGAGGCAACGGCAAGCGCAAAGCTGATAATAGTTTGGACTTTTTGGCTAACACCAATACGCAGAATAATAGTCAGCATCGTAAGGGCAAACCTCCCCCACGGGCTGGAGGATCAGGCTTCAATCTTGAGCAGCAGCTGAATCAGCCCTGCCCAAGGGATGGTACACGAGAAAGACTGTCTGGCCAGCTCTGGAAGGATTGCTTCACTATGAAGGAGTACAAAAATTCCAATCTGTTTCAAGGCAATCATGGGCCGGGCGGCGACTCAGGCTCCGGCTCTCACGGTCCGGGTTACGGTGGCGACGGCTCTAACTCTGGTTTCCAAGGTAATCAAGGCAATCAAGGCAATCAGGGTGGTTACCATCAACAGTCAGGACAGGGGAATCAACAGCAGCAATCTGGGTATCAGAGTAACCCAAAACAGTTGAACAGCGGGCATACCATGTCTTCACCACAAGTTTATGCAAGCGGGATCAGAAGCTCCATAAAAGGGCGGTGAACGCTGTTGAGCCGGCGATTCCCCATTACTTGCACTGGTCTGAGCAGCCCATTGTATGGAGTCGGGATGATCACCCGCCCCGGGTTGATAACCCGGGTCATTTAGCTTTGGTCGTGGCGCCTCAGGTGGGTGGATATAAGTTCTCTAAGGTACTCATGGACGGAGTAAGCAACATCAATATCCTATATTATGAAACTTTCCAGCGCATGGGGCTGACTGATAAGGATCTGAAGCCATCGAACACTATTTTCCATGGCGTGGTGCCAGGTAAGTCGGTGTACCCGGTTGGTAAGATAGCTCTGGAAGTTGCTTTTGGAGACGATCATGACTCTAGGTAAGAGACATTGACCTTTGAAGTGGTGAAGATCAAGAGCCCTTATCATGCTTTGTTTGGACGGCCGACTTATGCTAAGTTCATGGCCAGACCTTGTTATGTTTACCTGCAGCTCAAGATGCCAGGTCACAAGGGAACTATCACTATTCATAGGAGCCGAAAGATCACTTTAGAGTGCAAGGAGGGTGATGCAGCCTATGCTGAGTCGGTCTGTGCAACAGAGGAGTTGAAATTTTACAAAGATAATTGAAAGGATCTATATAGTTGACTAGAGGGGGGGGTCAATAGGCAACTAACAATTTTAGCTTTTCCTTACCAAATTAAACTTTGCATCAAAGTAGGCTGTCTAGATATGCAACTAGGTGAGCAACCTATATGATGCAACAACAACAAACACACAAGCAAGCAAGGGATATAACACAAATAAGCTTGCACAAGTAAAGGCACGAGATAACCAAGAGTGGAGCCAGTGAAGACGAGGATGTGTTACCGAAGTTCCTTCCTTTTGAGGGGAAGTACGTCTCCGTTGGAGCGGTGTGGAGGCACAATGCTCCCCAAGAAGCCACTAGGGCCACCGTATTCTCCTCATGCCCTCACACAATGCGAGATGCCGTGATTCCACTATTGGTGCCCTTGGAGGCGGCGACCAGACCTTTACAAACAAGGTTGGGGCAATCTCCACAACTTAATTGGAGGCTCCCAACGACACCACGAAGCTTCACCACAATGGACTATGGCTCCGCGGTGACCTCAATCGTCTAGGGTGCTCAAACACCCAAGAGTAACAAGATCCGCTAGGGATTAGTGGGGGGAATCAAATTTCTCTTGGTGGAAGTGTAGATCGGGGCCTTCTCACCCAATCCCGAGCAAATCAACAAGTTTGATTGTCTAGGGAGAGAGATCGGCCGAAAATGGAGCTTGGAGCAATAATGGAGCATAGGGTAGGAAGAGGTAGTCAACACGGAGAAGAAGACACCCCTTATATAGTGGTGGGACAAATCCAACCGTTATCCACTTAACCAGCCCGCGACCTGCGGTACTACCGCCCCAGACAAGCGGTACTACCGCAAGGGCTCATGGTACTACTGCGGCGGACTGCGGTACTACCGTTGCTACAGCAGGAGCTAGCCCAGGCCTGAAGCGCAGAGGCTGAGGGCGGTACAGCCGCTGGCGCGGTACTACCGCCCCCCGTTGCGGTACTACCGCAAGGCAGGATTGGACTAGCCTGGGAAGGGTGCGGATGAATAAAAATACATCCGTGCCAACTTCCGCAGAAAATCAGACAGTGCAAAAATCCGACACGGTACTACCGCGCATGGCATGCGGTACTACCGCGCAGGGCGCGTATGTAAAAAATTACATCCGCCCCTACTTCCGCTCGTGTTGCTGTGCCAGACCACGCTTCATGGTACTATCGCGCACATGGGACGGTACTACCGCGTAGGGCGCGGATGTAAAAAATTACATCCGCCCCTACAGCCGCACAGGCGGCTTAGTCTGGTCTGAGGCCACGGTACTACAGCTCCGTAGGAGCGGTACTACCGTGGGCACCTATGGTACTACCGCAAGGGCATGCGGTACTACCGCAGGGGCATGCGGTACTACCGCAGGGGCCTGCGGTATTACCGCTCCGAAGAGCAGTACTACCGAATGCCCCAGAACAACAACACTAGGAATCATTCTCTTTGCAAATAGATGAGGAAAATGGAGGATGCTCCAAAGCGCAAAGGGAAAGGCGGTGCAGAGGACGAAAACGTGTACGTGATGATTCCACCCGAACCTTTCCAACGCGGACCCCCTCTTAATAGTACGGCTTTCCTACGACTCAACTCCACCGAAAAGAAACGTAGAAAACGCCATCTTCAATAGTTTTCGAGGGACACAAAACCGTCTTGTGCCTAGTGACGAAACATCTGAAATACTCAAGGCACACGATTAGTCCGCAAAAGCATTGTCATCAATCACCAAAACACCTTAGGGATAAATAAGCCCTTACAATCTCCCCCTTTTTGGTGGATTGATGACAATACGAGATTTGCACAAAGGGAAATAATATAGATCACAAGCAAACCCCACATCTCTAAAATATAGACGGGCTCCCCCTAGATGTGTGCAATCTAGATAAGGCTTTGGACTACACGGCACACAAACTAGGATCAACACTCCCCCTATATTTTAGAGACAAGGCATATCTTGCAACAATATGGCAAACACTAAGCAAGATAGTAAACAAGAACATAATATAAGTAGCACAAGATATAATAAGCTCGATAAGGTACGATAGAGAGCATATGTCTTACACCATATGAAAGAAAAGTCTCACAAGCACAAACCAAACCAAAACAAACAAGGTTCAACGGAACAAACGCAAGCAAAGCAAAACACACGACTCGCAAATCCCTACACTCTCTCCCCTTTGGCATCGAGGCGCCAAAAAGGCAGA
This sequence comes from Triticum aestivum, assembly GCF_018294505.1. NCBI lineage: Eukaryota > Viridiplantae > Streptophyta > Magnoliopsida > Poales > Poaceae > Triticum > Triticum aestivum. The sequence goes on along the minus strand of NC_057799.1, from coordinate 654,427,891 downwards.
GAGGACACCTAGAACACACGTGGTGGCTCAAGCGGAGTAATCACTCGCACGCTCCTCGTCAGACTCAGTAGCGGGGGTGGTCTCCTTGTTGTCCTCCTCAGAATCAGTCCACTTGAAGCCTTGTGTTGCCATCCACTCAGCCTCTGGAGTGATGATCTCCTTAGAACCGCCAGAAACTTCCTCTCCAAATACCCTCATGATCTTCTTGTCGCGGCGGCGACTCTCCTTGGAGGCCACATGAGTCCTGTACTGCCCCTTTGCCTGCATGCATAACAGGGTCTTCATCTTGTCCTTCAGCTTCTTGGCCCACGAGGGCTCAGAGGAGCGAGAGCCATAGCCAGCAGCGCGGTCCTCATCTGTATCCTCCGCCTCACTCTCATCCCCATCAATAGACATCTTAGCAGCCTCAGCCTCAGCGCGAGTGGTAGTGTTGGCCCACTGGGGCTTGACACAGAGCCTGATGGGGTCATGACGAATCCAGTCGGGAGCAAGGAACTCATCACCAGGAAACAGCTTCTCCCAAGTCTTCGAGATCAACAGAAAAAGGTACGGTCCATAGATGGGTACCTTGCGGTTGAACACCGCGAACCGAAGCTCACACCACATGATATGTGAGACATCAAGTGGTTGAGACTGAGACACACGCGCATCCTCACACAGGAGCATCATATCCACCAGATAGGCATGCACCTCGTCCTTGTCACCAATGCGAGGAAAGATTGAGTTGTGGAAGATGCGATACATGATGTCCAGAAAGGGGTTCAACACCCACGCCTTCTTTCCACTGGGAAGCAACTTTTCAACATAAAATGGCTGAAGCTTGTTCTTGGTAGCTGACTCGGCGTTGGCATGAGGGCGAACACCAACAGGCGTGTCGAGCCCCTCATCAGGTACGTGGAGCAAATCCATGAAGTCCTTCCAGGTAGCAGACAACTGACGTCCATTGGTCATCCAGGTCGTCTTTCGTTCCTCCCCAGTGTGAAAGTGAACCGAAGCAAAGGACTGTGCAACGATCTCAGGGTCATAGTCCAGGTGAAAAGAGATCACATGCTCAATGCCAAACTGCTCCACCGGGTCTAGAGCCTCACCAAAGTATACAAGGTGCTTGTCCTGCCTCATGTGATGCATGTCAATCCAGTGTACATCCACATAGATATTATGCTTGGCCTTGATCACATCCAGATAAATGAGAGCCTACTGCTTGGTCCAAAACAAGTCATTCCCTCTGACGTTAGCGCGAGGATTCACATACGGGTTGATCTGCCTTCGAGAGATGAACTCAGCAAGGGGTATCTCGTCCATGCCCTTTGCGGGTTCCTTGTACTTGCTAGCAGTGGTCTTGACATTGCGCTTGGGGGCACTGGAGCCCTCTGGAGCATCGTCTTGGTTGTGCAGACGCTTGGAGCTAGTGTCACGACTGGGATTGGAATGGCGAGCAGAAGCACCAGAGCCACCACCTAAGACACAAAACACAAAACACGCACGAAAAGCGAGAAGGATCAATGCAAAGACCACAGCAAAGCAAGTGAAACAGGTAGAAATAGCATGTGATAATTGCCACAAGAGGGATTTGAGACCACGGTAGTATTGCACTTATGCGCGGTACTAAAATTTTAGTGCTGCTCCTAGTCACGGTAGTACCGTGCCGGGGAGGCACGGTAGTACCGTGTCTAGGTGCGGCAGTAAAATTTTAGTGCCGTGCCTCGCACGGTAGTACCGCCCCTGAGGAGCGGTAGTACCGCACCGGAGATGCTGTAGTACCACACGGATACAGATTCGAATCTACAACTAGATCTGTGAACATCCGTGACCTCAACGCGGTACTACGGTAGATCAAATCCATCACGGGGCAACATAGCAAGTACAATCTCTACGCATCACTACTCTCCTACATCCTACTCTTGCACAGATTTAGCCTAAATCTCAAGAACAACATGCATCTCCCCAAAAACCTAGAGGCAAACGAACGAACCAAAGAGAGAGGGATTCGGGGAGAAACCTTGTTCCATGGCAACAGGAAGTGGTGGGGAACGATCCCACCGGTCGGAATCCGAGGAGAGCGGCCGGAGACGGAGATCCGGCGAGGGCCTCCGGCACAGTTCTTGAGCAGGAGAGAGAGAGGCGGCGGGGAGAGAAATAGACGAATGGGTATGGGGGAGTTGGAACTCCCCCTGCCTGGGTCTTAACCCCCACGCACCCTCGGCAGCGTGGTAGTACCGCACATCATCCCGGTAGTACCGCTTGGGCGGAAGAGCCACTCCAAAGCGGTAGTACCGCTCCCCCAGGCGGCAGTAAAAAATTACTGCCGCGCTGGGTGCGGAAGTACCGTGCGCTCCACATGCGGTAGTACCGTGGCCGGCCGCGGTAGTACCGTGAGCTCAAGAAGATGCAAGTTTCAAACGAAAGAGAAAGGGTCTTTGCAAGGAAACTTCAAGCGAACGAGACACCACAAGAACACGCTCAACACGAAGAAAGAAAGTCAAGAGACAACAAGGACCAACCACGAGACACAACCTCTCCAAGGAGAGGGCGGTGGCCGGAGCCACCTATGTTTGAGTCAATTGGTATGGCACCGCGAAGAATTATCCTTGGGCCCATGACCAAAACTCGTCTTTGAAGCACAGGTACCATAAAAATGGCTAATGTGAAAGAGTTGATCAATTTATGCATAATGGGGGGAGGGAGAGTTCATTGAGAGAACAACACTCCCCCTATGTCCATGCCTACACCTAAACTAGACAACAAGTTGAGTATGGTGGGGTGTGCAAGGGTTCAAGCAACATTGCTCGAATCAATGATATTTAGCTCATGCCTTAACTCGTGAAATCTTGCTTCATCCAAAGGCTTCGTGAAAATATCTGCAAGGTTATCATGAGTGTTGACATAGTTGAGCTCGATCTCCCCTCGCCTAATGTGATCCCGGATGAAGTGATATCGAATCTCAATATGCTTTGTCTTGAAGTGTTGCACCGGGTTGAGAGAAATCTTGATGGCACTTTCATTGTCACACCAAAGAGGCACTTTGTCACAAATGACACCGTAATCCTTTAAAGTTTGCCTCATCCATAGGAGTTGTGCACAACAACTACCGGCCGCCACATACTCCGCTTCGGTGGACGAGAGAGATACACAGCTTTGCTTCTTAGAAGACCAACTAACCAAAGAGCAACCAAGGAATTGGCACCCTCCGGAAATGGACGTCCTATCCACTTTGTCTCCCGCCCAATCTGAGTCCGAATAACCTACAAGCTTGAAGTCTGCTCCTCTTGGGTACCAAAGGCCAAAGTTTGGGGTATGAGCCAAATATCGAAAGATTCACTTGACCGCCACAAAGTGGCTTTCCTTAGGTGCGGCTTGAAACCGTGCACAAATTCCCACACTCAACATGATATCCGGTCTAGATGCACAAAGGTAAAGCAAGGAGCCGATCATGGAGCGATATACCTTTTGATCCACCGCTTTACCATTGGGATCAATGTCAAGTTTGCACTTGGTGGGCATTGGGGTGGAAGATGGCTTGACATCACTTAGCTTGAATCTCTTTAGCATGTCTTGAGTGTATTTGGCTTGGTTGATGATGGTTCCTTCTCTTCTTTGCTTAACTTCGAACCCGAGAAAGAACTTCAACTCTCCCATGCAAGACATCTTGAACTTTGAAGTCATGAGAGCAGCAAATTCCTCATTGAAAGCTTTGTTAGGGGAACCAAAGATAATGTCATCAACATATAGTTGGCACACAAACAACTCCCCTTTGACCTTCTTAGTAAAAAGAGTGGGATCGATTTGCCCAACTTCAAATCCTCGATCTTGCAACAACTCGGTAAGGTGGTCATACCATGCACGTGGGGCTTGTTTAAGGCCATAGAGTGCCTTATCGAGTTGATACACATGATCGGGAAAGTAGGGATCCTCGAACCCGGGGGGTTGCTTGACATATACCAACTCATTAATAGGACCATTAAGAAAATCACTTTTAACATCCATTTGTTGCAACTTAAAGTTGTGATGAGAAGCATAAGCAATCAACAAACGAATGGATTCAAGGCGAGCAACGGGAGCAAAGGTTTCATCGTAGTCGATACCCTCGACTTGGGAGTAGCCTTGTGCTACCAATCTTGCCTTGTTGCGAACGATGGTCCCATGAGAATCTTGCTTGTTCTTGAATATCCACTTGGTTCCAATGACATTGTGGTTCCCCATTGGCCTTGGCACCAATCTCCACACCTTGTTGTACTCGAAGTTGTTGAGTTCTTCATGCATGGCATTGAGCCAATCCGGATCTTCGAGCGCCTCATAGACCTTTTGGGGTTCAACACAAGAGACAAACGCATGATGTTCACAATAGTTTTCCAATTGTCTATGAGTGCTTACCCCCTTTTGAATGCTTCCAAGCACATTCTTCATGAGATGACCCTTGGTGGAGAGCTTGGATGCAATCTTGGCAGCACGATGCTCCAATTCCTCCTGGTGGGTGAGTTGAGGAGCGGTCACTTGATCATCTTGAGCGCCGTCTTGAGCTTGTTCTTGATCTTGAGCTTGCTCTTGATCTTGAACTTGCTCGGAGGAGAGAACTTGACCTTGGACATCACTTGGTGATTCAACACCTTCTGGAGGTTGATCTTGCCCTTGGACTTGTTCATGATGATGAGGGCCTTCACTTTGTTCTTCGGAAGCGTGTGGGTCTTGGGTTGGTGATGGTTCCACTTGAGTGGAACATTGTCCTTCTCCTTCGGCCACAAGGGGTTCCTCAATGGGTAGGATATGACCAACACCCATTCTTCTTATGGCTTGGGGAGGAATTTCATCACCTACATCACAAGTACCACTTTGCTCCACTTGGGAGCCGTTATTCTCATCAAACTCCACGTCACACGTCTCCTCAATAAGTCCCGTGGACTTATTGAGAACACGGTAAGCATGGGAGTTTGTAGCATAACCAAAAAATATGCCCTCATAAGCTCTAGCCTCAAATTTAGACAAACGAACACCTTTCTTGAGAACGAAACACTTACACCCGAACACCCGAAAGTACTTGAGGTTGGGCTTGTTACCGGTGAGTATCTCATATGGAGTCTTATTCAAGCCTTTGCGGAGATAGAGACGATTTGATGCATGACACGCGGTGTTGATGGCTTCGGCCCAAAAGTTGTATGGAGACTTGAACTCCGCCATCATGGTCCTTGCCGCATCCATCAACGTTCGGTTCTTCCTCTCCGCAACACCATTTTGTTGAGGGGTGTACGGTGCGGAATATTGATGCTTGATCCCCTCATCACTAAGAAACTCATCCAAGGTGTAGTTCTTGAACTTGGTGCCGTTGTCACTTCTTATTGTCAAGATCTTTGCATCATGTTGACGTTGAGCTTCATTTGCAAAGTCGATGATGGTTTGTTGAGTCTCACTCTTCCTCTTGAAGAAGTATACCCAAGTGTATCTTGAATAATCATCCACAATCACCAAGCAATACTTTCTACCTCCAAGACTATCAAAGGATGGAGGCCCAAAGAGATCCATGTGAAGGAGCTCCAAGGGTCTCTTCGAGTAGATAATAGTCGTGGGAGGGTGAGCCTTCTCATGTAGCTTTCCTTCGATACAAGCACTGCAAGCACGATCTTTGGCAAAACTAACATTTGTTAGTCCACGGACATGGTCCCCCTTGAGAAGACTTTGCAAAGATCTCATATTGACATGGGCAAGACGGCGATGCCAAAGCCAACCCACGTCAACTTTAGCCATTAGGCATGTCGCGGTCTTAGTGGGTCGCTCCGAAAAGTTGATCACATAGAGACCGTTCTCGACATGCCCAACAAAGGCTACTTTAAGGAGAGAATTCCTTATTTGACCCTTTCTTAAATTTTGCTTCCCTTTTTGGCCTTAAAAAATATCTTTTTCCTTTTTTGACACACAATTTTTATTTTGTTCCCTACATGACACTTCTGTCAATTTTGGCACATAACAGTGTTTTGTCTAACATGAAAAGACCATTCTACCCCTGGTATATTATGTGACCAAAATTATTTATACAAGTCAAAAGCAGCCATGATGTGATATGTTTTGTCTTTTGATGACTAATGACTAATGAAACCAAATCTACTATTTCTGTATCACGTAACAGATTTGAGCTCACCAGATTCCCGCAACAAAAAAAGATTTGAGCTCACCAGACATCTCATGCGCATTCGTTTTACCACTTGATGGATAGTAACTCCGTTGCATTCGGTTTACCACTTGAGAAACCGGCCGAAATGAGACAGGTTAAGAGTGACCGTGTAGTTTAAACAAAAAAGAGAAGCCGTAACATGCACGGATCAGTATACGACCCTGCAGTTGTTGAGTTTGTGCGTATCTGTCCGGCGCCGACGAACAAGTAGATATTGTTGGCGTTCTGCGCAACAAGCGCGGGCGTGGTGTTCCCGGAGGTGAGTGCCTGGTCGGCGACAACGCCCTTGGTCTACTCGCTAAATCACTCGATCACAAAGACGATCAGACGAGAGTTTTGCATCGCGTACGAATGCGACTTTTCTGTAATCTTATTCTCTTTTTTTGGTACAAAAAGAAAGTGATGGCCGGTAGTTTTCCTACCCAGGCGCCACGACCTTGAAGACTCGTGCCATGCTAAACCACCATGCAAATCACGTGGGCCCTGCGACGTGGTGATGTCACGCTATGGGCCCTTGCAGTTTTTTTTGGAATTATAGGCCCATGCAGCTGTACGTGCAAGTTTTGCTAAAAAAAGCTGTACGTGCAAGCTGCCTCCAAAAAAAAAACTGTACGTGCCTGGCGCCGCCGCCGCTAGTTGCGCTCGGGTGGACTCGGGCGAGAAGGTGCGGTGGGGATTTTTTTTGCCCGTGAGCTAAAGCAGGGGTAAAAACGACTTTTCATGTTGCACTTCACTGTGTTAGTCGCCAAAATTGACAGAAGTGTCATGAAGGGAACACAATAAAATTTGTGTGTCAAAAAGGGAAGAAAAATGTTTTTTAGGGTCAAAAGGGAAGCAAAATTTAAGAAAGGGCCAAATAAAGAATTCTCTCCACTTTAAGAGTCTTGCTCCACAAGAGGGCCATGGTATCAATATCAAAGAAGGTGGCAAAACCCATGAGAGCAAGTTGACGAACGGAAAGTAAAATTTTATGCAAGGGACTCAACAAGCATGACCTTCTCGATCGTAAGATCATGAGAGATGACAACCTTGCCGAGTCCCAATACCTTAGAAGACGAGGCATCACCCCACTCGACATTGGTGGGCATAGATGGAATATTGTGCACGTCCACCACCAAGTCCTTGCTTCCGGTCATATGATTTGTAGCTCCACTATCGAGCAACCATGATCCCCCACCGGAAGCAAACACCTACAAGAGTCAATGCTTGGATTTAGGTACCCATTTTGTAATAGGTCCTTTGATGTTAGTAACAAGGGTCTTAGGAACCCAAATAGACCATTCAATGTACTCATAAGGAGAACCAGCAAATTTGGCATAAACATGCCCATCACTAGCACGGCACAACACATAAGAAGGGTTAAAGTCACCGGCTTTGTTGGAAGGGGTGGCATTGCCCTTCTTGACACCACCACCTTTCGCATTGTTTTTCTTCTCCTTGGGAGTACCCTCTCCCTCCTTCACAAAAGTTTGCTTGAGAGGAGGAGGTCGTTTGGTCTTGTCATTCTTTTTCTTGTTCTTGGGCTTGGGTGCGTACCCAATTTCCTCCTTGGCTACAACTTCCTTTTGATTACTCAAAAGGTCGTTGAGGTTCTTCTCACCTTGTATGCACGACACAAGGCCTTTCTCAAGTTGCTCCTTCCACTTAGCATTCTCCTCAACAAGATGCACATGCTCACAACAAGGGTTAGTAGCATTTGCATTATCAATTAAAACCATATGAGGAAAGGTGGCTTTCTCCTTGGTTAGCTTCAATTGAAGTTGATCATGAGACTCTTTAAGATTAGCATGGATACTCTTCAAGGCCTTGTGAGCCTTGTCAAGTATATCAAACTCCTCCTTGAGTCTAGCAAGATCAATCCCAAGTTTGGCTTTCTCGGAATTTAGCACACGAGATACAACAAGAACATGATCAAGATCTTTCTTTAGTTTAGCATGATCATCGTTGTATGACTGCTCAAGAGCCAAGCGAAGACCACGCTCTTCCTCAAGAGCATTGGAAAGATCCGAAATCTCATCGGCATAGTCACGACTATGCCCCTCCATCTTAGAGATGGTATCTTCGTGAGCCTCGATCATGTCATTGGCTTCACCAAGTTGTTTCAAGAGAGCAACGAAGTGCTTCTTGGATTTACCCTTGAGTTTACCCATAAAAGACTCAAACTCATTTTCCTCCACAATAGATCCCTCATGTTCATCAATGCAATCTGTCAACGAAGGATTATTAATGATGGTAGTTTTGATGTTGGGGGTTACCTTGTTGGTGGCTTTAGCCATGAGGCACTTGGCGGTGATGTTCTCATTGAGTGAGTCGAAGAGAGACACCCGTGGAGTTGATGCAATGGCAACGGAGGCAATGGCAACCGACTCACCATCTTCATCATCATCATCCTCATTGTACTCTTCTTGTACCACCAACGCCTTGGGAGGAGTCTTCTTGGTGAAGTTGCTCTTGTTAGAGAAAGACTTGGCCTTATACTTCCGGATGAGCTTGCCACCATTGTCTTCCCTTTTATGATAAGGGCATTCCGCAACAAAGTGGCTCACATTGCCACAATTATAGCAAGTCCTCACACGTTGCTTGGCCTTCGCACCACTTGAGTTGTTCTTGTTGAAGATGGGTCTTGAAGCAAGAGCCATGTGTTCATGATAAGCATACTTTGTATCTTCGAGGTTGCTCTCCTCTTCTTCCTCTTCTTCTTCTTCTTCCACATAAACCTTGGCCTTCAATGCAAGGTTGGGCTTCTTTGCTCTTTGAGAGCGTAGCACCGCATTGTCGGCGGTCTTGTCCAAGATGCTCATAGCCACAAACTCATCCAACACTTCACTTGAGGACAAGGTGTGGAAGTCCGGCCGTTGACGAAGGACGAAGGACATGGCCTTGTGGTAAGGCATCATTGCCTTGACAAATTTGCGCTTGATCCAATTGTCATCCGTATCCTCGCTCCCATGATCTCGTAGTGAGACCGCGAGTTTGGTTACTCTCCGATAAAGCTCACGAGGTTCTTCATCTTCTTTCATTGCAAACTCGTCGGCTTCATCTTGCACCCACTTCATAGTTGGAGCATTGAATGCTTGCGCTTCCCCGGTAGAGGGAAACAACTTGGTGCCAAGCAACTTTGGCCATGGCGTAGGGCTGGAGGTGAGGAAGATCTTCGGGTGGAGTTGCATCTTGGATGATGAAGAGAGCATTCTCATTGAATTGATTATCCGCGGCTTCTCTAGGCGTGAAGTTGCTTCGGTCATGCGGATAGAAACCTTCTTCAATGATTCTCCAAAGATTAGTATTCACATGATTCAAATGACGCTTAAAGTGATAAACCCAAGAATCAAAATCCTCATTTTTCACAATCTTAGGGGGAGGACCGGCATGATTCAAATTAGTAGAAGGAATCGGTCCACCATAAACAAGTGGAGGTTCCACATGGGCAAAGATGCCGGTGCCATTCTTACCACTAGTAGAAGGAGCCTTTTCACTAGTAGCTCCCCCCTTGTCGGAGTTAGCATCCGTCACCTTGTTAGTGGGATCACCCACTTTCAACGGTGCGGTAGATTGTTTAAGCTCTTCAATGAATTTATTAAACATGCTTTCAACCTCGGTCGTCATGGAGGTTTTCAATGTGTCCAAAGCCACATTGAATTGCTCACGAGAGACCGCGGTTCCCCCATCGGCCAAAGACGAGAACGGATTCACACCGGAGTGCTCCTCCCCACCGTCTACGGTGTCAACCATACTCTTCCGACGGCAAAGTCCTTAATAAAGAGACGAGGCTCTGATACCAATTGAAAGGATCGATATAGTTGACTAGAGGGGGGGGGGTGAATAGGCAACTAACAATTTTTAGCTTTTCTTTACCAAATTAAACTTTGCATCAAAGTAGGTTTTCTAGATATTCAACTAGGTGAGCAACCTATATGATGCAACAACAACAAACACACAAGCAAGCAAGGGATATAACACAAATAAGCTTTCACAAGTAAAGGCACGAGATAACCAAGAGTGGAGCCGGTGAAGACGAGGATGTGTTACCCAAGTTCCTTCCTTTTGAGGGGAAGTACATCTCCATTGGAGCGGTGTGGAGGCATAATGCTCCCCAAGAAGCCACTAGGGCCACCGTATTCTCCTCACGCCCTCACACAATGCGAGATGCTATGGTTCCACTATTGGTGCCCTTGGAGGCGGCGACCAGACCTTTACAAACATGGTTGGGGCAATCTCCACAACTTAATTGGAGGCTCCCAACGACACCACGAAGCTTCACCACAATGGACCATGGCTCCGCGGTGACCTCAACCGTCTAGGGTGCTCAAACACCCAAGAGTAACACGATCCGCTAGGGATTAGTGGGGGAATCAAATTTCTCTTGGTGGAAGTGTAGATCGGGGCCTTCTCACCCAATCCCGAGCAAATCAACAAGTTTGATTGGCTAGGGAGAGAGATCGGCCGAAAATGGAGCTTGGAGCAACAATGGAGCTTAGGGTAGGAAGAGGTAGTCAACACGGAGAAGAAGACACCCCTTATATAGTGGTGGGACAAATCCAACGTTATATAGTGGTACTACCGCCCCAGACAAGCGGTACTATCGCAAGGGCTCACGGTACTACCGCGGCGGACCGCGGTACTACCGTTGCTATGGCAGGAGCTAGCCTAGGCCTGAAGCGTAGAGGTTGAGGGCGGTACTGCTGCTGGCGCGGTACTACCGCTCCCCCTTGCGGTACTACCGCAAGGCATGATTGGACTAGCCTGGGAAGGGTGCGGATGAATAAAAATACATCCGTGCCAACTTCTGCTGAAAATCAGATAGTGCAAAAATCCGACACGGTACTACCGCGAATGGCATGCGGTACTACCGTGCAGGGCGCGGATGTAAAAAATTACATCCGCCCCTACTTCCGCTCGTGTTGCTGTGCCAGACCAGGCTTCACGGTACTACCGCGTAGGGCGCGGATGTAAAAAATTACATCCGCCCCTACAGCCGCACGGGCGGCTTAGTCTGGTCTGAGGCCACGGTACTACAGCTCCGTAGGAGCGGTACTATCGTGGGCACCTACGGTACTACCGCAAGGGCATGCGGTACTACCGCAGGGGCCTGCGGTACTACCGCTCCGAAGAGCAGTACTACCGCATGCCCCAGAACAGCAACACTACGAATCCTTCTCTTTGCAAATAGATGAGGAAAACAGAGGATGCTCCAAAGCGCAAAGGGAAAGGCGGTGGAGAGGAAGAAAACGTGTACGTGATGATTCCACCCAAACCTTTCCAACGCGGACCCCCTCTTAATAGTACGGCTTTCCTACGACTCAACTCCACCGAAAAGAAACGTAGAAAAGGCCGTCTTCAATAGTCTTCGAGGGGCACAAAACCGTCTTGTGCCTAGTGAAGAAACATCTGAAATACTCAAGGCACACGATTAGTCCGCAAAAGCATTGTCATCAATCACCAAAACACCTTAGGGATAAATAAGCCCTTACAATAATGTTGACCCGGCAGACATGACATCTTTGAAAAAGCCAACTTCGGAGCATGACCCGGCCCTGAAGTCTAAGTCGACAGATGATACCAAGATGGTGGATTTCGTTCCTGGCAATTCATCCAAGCAGTTCAGCATCAGTGCTAATCTGGATCCAAAATAGGAAAGCGCGCTCATCGAGTTCATCCGTGAGAACCGGGACATCTTTGCATGGAAACCTTCTGACATGCAAGGTGTACCGAGGGAACTCGTTGAGCACACTCTTAATGTTGATCCCAAGTTTAAACCGGTCAAGCAATTTCTTCGTCGTTTTAATGAAGAGAGGCGTAAGGCCATAGGTGAAGAGGTAGCCCGGCTCTTGGCGGCTGGGTTTATTGTTGAAGTTTTTCACCCTGAGTGGTTGGCTAACCCGGTGTTGGTACTTAAGAAGAACGACACTTGGCGCATGTGTGTGGATTACACGGATTTAAGCAAGGCTTGTCCGGCTGATCCTTTTGCTCTCGTTCGTATTGATCAAATTATTGATGCTACGGCGGGTTGTGAGCGTTTGAGTTTTTTGGATGCTTATTCGGGTTATCATCATATCAAGATGGCGGTTAAGGACCAGGAGAAGACAACTTTTATAACGCCCTTTGGAGCCTTCTGCTATGTGTCTATGCCTTTTGGGCTCAAGAGTGCCCAGGCGACTTACCGGCGATGTGTCCAGAATTGTCTTCATAACCAGATTGGACGCAATGTTCATGCTTATGTGGATGATATTGTGGTGAAATCCAGAAAGAAGGAGACCTTGATAGAAGACTTGAAGGAAACCTTCGATAACCTCCGGGTTTATAAGATGATGCTTAACCCGGCCAAGTGCATTTTTGGTGTGCCGGCAGGCAAGCTCTTGGATTTTCTGGTTTCTAACAGAGGCATTGAAGCTACTCCGGAGAAGATCAAGGCCATTACTTCTTTAGCTAAGCCGGCGTGTACCAATGATTTTCAACGTTTGGCGGGTCGTATTGCGGCCTTAAGCCGGTTCATAAGCCGGTTGGGAGAGAAGGCTATCCCTCTGTATCAGATGATGAAAAAGACGGATAGTTTTGTCTGGAGCGATGCCGCTAATGCAGCGTTTGAGGACTTGAAGAAGCAGCTGGCTGAGCCGCCCATTCTTGCTGCCCCTGTTGATAAGGAGCCGTTGCTGTTGTATGTGGCTGCTAATGCCCGGGCTGTGAGCATAGCCATTGTGGTGGAACGGAAGGAGACAAACAAGGAATATCCGGTTTAAAGGCCGGTTTACTACATTAGTGAGGTGCTTATCGAGTCCAAGCAGAGGTATCCGCACTGGCAGAAGCTTGTATATGGAGTGTTCAGGGCCAGTCGGAAGCTTAAGCAATATTTTTTGGGCCATCCTATCACTGTGGTAAGTTCTGCTCCCTTAGGGGATATTATTCAGAACAGAGAAGCTACAGGTCGGATAGCCAAGTGGGCCATTGAGCTTGGACCTCATGGTTTGAAGTATATGCCTCGTACGACCATCAAGTCTCAAGCACTGGTGGATTTCATCAATGACTGGACACAGCTGTAGATGCCTGAAGAAAAGCCAGATAACACGTATTGGACTATTCACTTTGATGTGTCCAGGCAATTGGAGGGCTCGGGGGCTGGAGTTGTGCTAGCTTCCCCTCGAGGTGATAAATTTTGTTATGTTCTTCGGTTGATGTTCCCTTGTACTAACAATGCAACTGAGTATGAGGCCTTGCTCCGCGGTCTTCGGATGGCTAAAGAGATGAACTTAAGCCAGGTAAGGTGCTTTGGTGACTCAGACTTGGTAGCTCAACAAGTTTCTGGTACTTGGGATTCTAAGGAGCCACTCATGGCGGCTTATCGTCGAGAGGTTGATGCTATTCGGGTCATTTCAAGGGTTATCAGGTTGAGCATATTGATCGAAGGAAGAATGAGGCAGCTGATGCTTTAAGCCGGCTGGGGTCTCAGCGTAAGCCGGTGCCACCCAATATTTTCTTGCATATTCTGTATAACCCCTCAGTCAAGTTGTCTACAGAGGAGGATCTTGCTATTCCTGACCCGGAAGCACAATTGGTGGTGGCTGTTCATGCTATTCCTAATTGGACTGTCCCTTATTTGGCTTATATGACCCGGGGCGAGTTACCTGAGGATGAAACCTTAGCCAGGCAAATAACCCGGCGGTCTAAGTCAATGACAATTTTCAATGGAGAGCTGCATCACTGCAGTGTTAGAGGGGCCTTTCAACGTTGTGTTTCTCCAGAAGAGGGCCGTGAGATCCTGCATGAGATTCATGAAGGAGACTGTGGTCATCATGCCGGTTCAAAGTCTCTCGTGGCTAAAGCTTTTCGTCATGGATTTTATTGGCTGATGGCTCATGCTGATGCTGAAGACCTGGTCAGTAGGTATGATGGATGTCAGAAATTTTCACGACGAGCCCATGTGCCGGCTCAAGAATTGAGGATGATTCCAATTACTTGGCCGTTTGCAGTTTGGGGGCTTAATATGGTTGGACCTTTCAAAAGGTCCAAGGACAAAAAGACACATCTCCTGGTGGCGGTTGACAAATTTACAAAGTGGATTGAGGCCGAGCCGGTCAGTAAATGTGACGCAGCGACGACGGTTCAGTTCATTAAAAAGGTGATTTTCCGTTTTGGTTTTCCCCACAGTATCATAACTGATAACGACACTAATCTGTCCAAGGGTGCTATGACAGAACTTTGTCAACGTGAGCATATCCGGCTTGACGTATCGTCAGTGGCTCACCCCCAATCTAATGGTCAAGCTGAGAGAGCCAATCAAGAGATCTTGAGAGGCATCAAGCCCCGGCTTATGGTTCCGCTACAGAGGATGCCGGGTTGTTGGGTGGAGGAGTTACCTTCCATGTTATGGAGCATTAATACCACCCCCAACAGATCTACGGGTCACACGCCCTTCTTCATGGTTTACGGAGCAGAGGCGGTTCTCCCTAGTGACATCCGTCACGACTCACCGCGTGTGGTGGCTTATGTTGAAGTTGACAATGAAAAGGCACGTCAGGAAGCACTTGACCTGTTAGATGAGGAGCGTGACATCGCGGCGGCTCGTTCAGCGATTTACCAGCAAGATCTACGCCGTTATCACAGCCACCGGGTTAAAACCAGAACTTTTCAAGAAGGTGATCTGGTGCTCCGGCTTATCCAGGATCAAACTGATATGCACAAGTTATCCCCACCTTGGGAAGGACCTTTTGTGGTCAGTAAGAATCTCAACAATGGGTCCTACTACCTTATTGATGTTCGAGAGCACAAAGACTCACGTAAGTCGGAGGAGGAGACCCATCGGCCATGGAATATTGCTCATCTTCGGCCTTACTACACCTGAGCCACTGGCTCTTCTGATGTACATATTTTTACAATGTATATGTTATGATCAATATAATAAAGCCAGCATCCCTATTAAAGCAGGGCCTCTATCGTTTTCTCTTTAAATAACGAGTTTTTGGTCACTTGAGGGCTTCTGCTTTATAAAGCGAAGTTATGATCACCCTTTGATCCGGCTTATAGGCCATATATAAAAAAACTTGGGGGCTTGCTACCTAGGTTAAAGGGACCAAAGAGAGTCTGTTGCAAAAGCACAACTCAAACATAGGTACCCATTGAGCACAGCTCAAAAATATTGCTTGGGGGCTCTTTGTTCTAAAGGACAAGAGTTTTTATGACCCTTGTAATAGGCTTAAAAGCCAGGCTTGGAAGCCAGGTGTATTCACCTAAAACCCCGCGTTATCCTGCCTTTTTAGGTCTGCCACTCCGCCCAGGTAATACTGGAATGACCCGCTGTACTTTTGACAAGTCAATCTCATGCAGACCCTGAACTTGTCAAAGTTAAAACGACGATTGGTTATGTGAGGTCCGGCTTACAAGGTTTGTGTGAAGGTTTAACTCAGTGGCTGTGCGGCCCTTGAAAGCACTTGAGATTTAGGCTCGGCGGCCTATGAAAGCCTTGTTTTTTCGTTTGTTTTTATTCAACAAATTTTTTGAGGTTTATCGAATGAGGCTTATAAAGTTTTATGATTACAATTCACCGGTGTTTATTAACCCGGCTTGGCTTTCGACTATAAGTTGTCAGTATATGATAAGTTAATAACCGGTGTTTATTAACCCGGCCTGGTTTTCGACTATAAGTCGCCAGTATGCGATAAGATAATATCCGGTGTTTATTAACCCGGCCTGGCTTTGTTCATAAGCCGGCAATAAATGATAATTACCAGTGATCAAATTTTGGGTTATCACCCTTACTACACTGGCTTGATAAACCAGCAGTGTGATCAAATATCACAGGTATCATATATTTTAAATTATATATGGTTATAATTAAGGCCAGCCCTGGTTATAAACTATTTTAGTTTCTAGTGATTATATATGGGGCATTATGACCCGTCCTGCGGTAAACCGTCAGGACACTTGTGATTTGTTTGTATACAGGAACAGATTCAAATTGCTGATATTATAAGCACAAATGGCAGACCTTCAATTGGCAGATCAACAGTGTCATGCAAACCAAAATATGCGCGATGGCATATCAGGTCAAGAGTTTAAGCTAGCCTATTACAAGGCATCGGATGGCCCAACCAGATTAAGCAGTCATCAAAGTTATCAATACATGCAAATTCTTCTGATAAGTACACCGGCTTATGATTCTTGGTGGGTTGAAGGCTCGGGATCTTCTGGCACCTCTTCCTCATCTTCACCTCCTTGCTTATCCATCAGCTGGAAGTTAGGCGTAGCCCAGTTGATACCGGTCAACGCTCTAAACACAGCTTCATCGTCAATAAGATTTGATGGGTCAATGTCAGGGGCAAAGGTGTGCTTAAGAATCAGAGGAATAAGATCTTTTGGTTCATGAACCGGCGCACCAATTTTCTTGTTGTCAGCATCATAAGCCGCCTGGTACGTGGATAGGCTGGTTTCATCAGCTAGCTTGCTTGCTAATGGGCGCATAGCTCTTGCTATTTCTGCAAAGTCATCAGCGCTGAAATCAGATCCATCTTCCTTAACACCGGGCCAGCCGTTGGCCAAATCTTCCGGGTCAAGATCGGCCTGCCATGCTTTGGCCCGGCTTAAAGCAGTTAAAGCACCAGCCCTAGCGGCTCCCCGTTTTAAGTCATCAATTCTTTTGGGCAGCACTGATAATTGCTTCAAAGTATCTTGGATGAGTGTTGAAGGAGTCTTCTTGTGCATCGTGGGAGCGATGGTTCGTTGGGCACCAGTATATAGCTGCTCTACAAGAGTGTAGACAGCTTTAAGCCGGACGCGCATATCTGAGCCCAGCTTCACGCTCCGAGAACCTGTATAAATGACGTTATGGGTAAGCCGGTAGCAGCTTCTAATATGATTCTTACAAATACAAGGGGAGTCTGTTCTTACCAAAGATAGCTGCTGACATAAGGTTAATCTGCTGCTTTAAACTGGATAACTCCTCAGTTACCGGCTTAAGCGCAGCCTCAGCGTCCTCAGCTCTCTTCAGCAGGGCTAACCTATTTGTATCCCAACCTGCTTCTTTAGCCTTAAAGCTTTCCTTCAATTTTTCCATTGCTGCTAATGTATTGGTCAGTTCATCTTTGGCTTTGGAGGTCTCTGCTTGTTGAGATTTGATATTTTCCCGAAGGTCGGCGACTTGAGATTCCTTACTGCTAAGCTCAGTCTGCAAGAGATAAACAATTTATGAGATGGCAATGCATTTATACGAAGTCCCAAGCACATTACAAGTAATATACTTGGCACTTGGGGGCTAATGTCTATTGCTTCTTCAAATATTACGAAGTCCCAAGCACAATACACATATTATCCTTGGCACTTGGGGGCTAATGCACATTGCTTTTATCAAGAAATGAATATATTTGTTGACCCGGACAAAAGATGGTGATCCGGGTTATGGAGATTATGAGCAGTGTTATTTCTTTGAGGATGATAAGGTTCAACTTAACATAAATTGTTAGGCCGACCCTTGGGGGCTACATATGTAGAATTGAAGTACTGTTGTCATAAGTCCTGGTTCATATCCAAAATATAAACCGGCCCTTGGGGCCTACGGGTTTTCATCTATGCAACCGTGGAAGTTTAAAGCACATTCTATTCTATCATGTCCAATAAACTTGGCGGCTAAGAATGAAGATATGTTTATATGAAGGGAAGTAACAGTGTTTACCTCATAGCGATCCTTCATCATATTCACCAAGCCGGCTTCAAAATCACGGTTGGTATATAACCGGTTCAAGTAGCCAGAATGGAGGTCCTGGGCGTTGAGCTGGGTATAGCGTTCTAAGTCGACATTCCACTTGCCTTTATCCTCAGCAGAAGTTTCTTCTTTGGTGTTGTGCCTGGGTAAGGCGGTAGGACGACCCGGGGTTGTGAAACCATGACCAGTAATAGTAACATCATCATCCTTTTCTGCCGGCTTAACAGGACTGGTGGCTCTGATAGGGCTTGGTGGATTGATATCAGTTGGGTTAACAGTCATCGGATCAATGTCAACATGATGGTCTTCTGGTGGTAGATCATCAGTAGGGTTATTAGCAATTGGATGAGAAGGTTCTGGTTGCTGCTTTTCTAGCTCAGATGGATTGGGGTCATTGACCGGCTTATTCAGCTTTGCCTTTTTTACTGGGTTTAGCTTGGCCCCTGAAAAACAAGAAAATAAAAGCAAGGTGATGACCAAGCACAAAATATGGAATAGTTAAAAATAGTCTTACCCAGGTACAGTCTTGAAAGCTGGAATTTGTGTTCTTGTTGACTTGCCAGAAGAGGAATGAGAAGTCCCCTGATAGTTCGAATCAGATGGATTAAGAGGTTGTCGAAAATAACCCGCCTTGGGATAAAGTACGTCAGAAATATGTAAGACCTCGGGACGGTGTTTGCGAAGTGGAGTGTTCGGTAACCCGGAAGACGTGATCACGTTGACGCTATGCCGGGTCGTTCAGCGAGCTTCATGTTGTCGTTTCTTCAAAAGAAAGTTTGGATCCAAGTGAGCTAGAGGGTGAGAAAATCTTATTTTCCAGCTTGCTTGACGATTTTTCTGTGTTGGCAGAGGTTCTGAGCCGGAGGAAAGAATAATTACCTCTGCGTCACCTGCATGGCTAGCCTCTGCGTCGTCCTGATAACAATCATTGTCAATGAGATGTACGAAAAAAGATCCAAGGTAATCAAGTTCTACCTCTGACTCATGATTATCATCATCATCGTCAATATTTAACTCGGCAGACTCGGCGGTTCTCTTTTTTGAAGGTTTTTTATTGGCCTTAGTTTTGACACGAGGCGCTTTGGTCGGCTTATCCTGCGGTTTCCTCTTCCAAAATGGGTCGTCAGCCTGTTAAGATTGGAAAAGGTCATAAGAGAATATTGAGAAGGAGGATTAAGTAGGAGTTGAGCAATTCTTACGGCTGGTGGCTTGTTGATAGTACAAAAAGGACTGAGTCCAGTTTTGCTGCACTCTTTTACAGGCTCATTCAACAGTTTTTTGGTCGCTTCAGTGACTTCTGCTTCAGTTAGCTGAATTTCACAATGGTGCTGAGGATCTTTAATATCACCAGTATATTCGCACATTTAGCCGGGGCGGCGGCTTAATGGCAAGATACCCCAAGACAGCCAACACCGGAAAAAATCGACGCCAGTTAGGCCGTTGGCCATAAAAGCTCGGAGCTTTGAGAAGGCAGGTGCATACTTGGCCCGTTCCTTTGCATCAAGACGTTGGGGAAGTGGATGGTTGGTGTTAAGCCGGTGTTCGCGGTAACCCGGCAGAGGATTTTCACCAGCCGGAGATGTGTCTCGAACATAGAACCAAGTTTGGTTCCAATCTTAGGGGTGGCTATGCAGCTTGGCGTGAGGAAAACTGACATCTTTCCTCTTTTGAATAATGGCTCCACCAAGTTCTTGGCATGGCCCATCAACAAATTCAGTTTGGCGGTTTAAGTAATAAAATTCCCTGAATAGATCAACCGTGGGTTCTTCTTGAAGATAGGCTTCACAGAATACTTGAAAATTGCAAATATTAGACACGGAGTTGGGTCCAATGTCTTGAGGATGCAGTTGGAGGAAATGAAGCACATCACGGAAATTTTTTGAGCCTGGAGGGCTGAACCCCCGACCCAAGTGATCAGTAAAAACAATTACTTCTCCATCCTTGGGTTGAGGAAGGACTTCATCACCAGGAGCTCTCCAGTGGATATCCTTCTTTTTAGCTAAGCCGCCAGTGGCGACATGGTTGTTCAAATCTGCCTCAGTAATCCGGGATTTGACCCAATTGCAGGAAGTATATGTCTTAGCCATTTCTGGAAAATGATTACGCCGGTTTAAGATTACATGGTTAAGTCGGCTTATGATTCAAGGACAAACAATAATGAAGCACAATTATATATTAAGCCGGAGCATGATATTACAAGATTACTGAAAGAATATTGGCGGCTTAAAAGGGGACTAATGATATCTGGCGGGTTATTATTTTTAAATTAAGCCGTCCATACCACTATTGAAGGATCAGATCTACGGATGGAAATTGCTAAGTGATGAAAAACATGTTTCACAGATCGATGTTACAATTTTGGATCTAATGCACGTCAGGAAATAAAAATATATTCAGACCTAAATATGGGTGCTTGAGCAGTTCATAAGATCCAGATTGGATTTCCTATGCAAAAGGAGATGCTCTGATGATGAAAAGGGAACTATGGCTATTGCCGCACAAGAAAGGTATCAAGTTTGAGTTGAATATCCGTGCTATAGCGAAGAACAGTGAAGAACGGTGACGAGCTTCCATGAACTCCTATAAACCGTAATGAGATCTACGGAGGAGGAAGAGGAAGAACTTACCGAGGCTGCTGGGCGGCGGAGGCGAGCGTGTCGAATCTGGACCAGCCAGGTTGATGCAGCGGCCAACATTGAAGCAGAGGTGGAGATCGACGGCGGCGGCCGGACTCAGGCGCAGGGCGTCGCGAGGTAGAGGATGAAGACGAGGAGGCCGAGGGGGGGAAGTGAAAGAGACCCCCGACCCTATTTATAAGGAAAATGGATAAATGACAAGCGCGGGAATCGAGGAGGCCAAAAAATATGTGACAGTGCAGATGCCTCGATTTTCGGAGATTCATTAAAAATGAGGAGATACATTAAAGATTTTTTGCTTTGTGTAAAATTAATAACAGGTGATGTCACGACGAGTTACCCTGATCCCAGAAGATGACGTCATGGCGAGTTACAAGTTTCACGAAGGTAATGAAGGAGGGATTTTTCTAAGTGTTGAAGATTGATGTGAACAGGTTCAAATCAACCTGGGGCCTAATGTTGGGGATATAGTTATTGAGTTAATCCGTCCAAGAGGGGGCCGGGTTATATTCATGGCGACTCATAAAGACAAAGCCCAAGAAGGAATTGAAGATGGCGGTTCATGAGGATAACTTATGAAGAGCCCAAAGCCCAAAGGCGGCTTAAGGCCCGTAGGTGTAAACCGCCATATATGTATAACTTGTACGATAAGGCAATTGTAGTTAACTCACCGGGCCGGACACGTTTATGAGCCGGCCGGGACTCTGTAAGCCACCGGGCGTCAACCTAAGTATATAAAAGGGACGACCCGACGACGAGTTAGGGGGGCAAGAAAGAAGAGATCGAAAGGTAGGTCAAGCGTATTCGCTCCCTGGTAATCGAGACATAAGTAATTCCACCTCAACTGGATTAGGCCTTTACCTTCACCGCAAGGGGCCGAACCAGTATAAACTCCCTGTGTCCTTTGTCCCGTTTTAACCCCTTTAAGCTAATCTCGTTGTGATGGCTCCACAACTAAGTCCTTGCACTAGTACATCTGCCGTGACAATCCCACGACAGGTCTTGTCCATCACATCATTCTTTAATGATGTGATCCCGTTCATCAAATGACAACACATGTCTATGGTTAGGAAACATAACCATCTTTGATTAACGAGCTAGTCAAGTAGAGGCATACTAGGGAGACTCTGTTTTGTCTATGTATTCACACATGTACTAAGTTTCCGG
This sequence comes from Triticum aestivum, assembly GCF_018294505.1. Taxonomy (NCBI): domain Eukaryota; kingdom Viridiplantae; phylum Streptophyta; class Magnoliopsida; order Poales; family Poaceae; genus Triticum; species Triticum aestivum. Next base: position 654,406,239 of record NC_057799.1, on the reverse strand, counting down.
TTAATACAATTCTAACATGAATAATAAACATTTATTATGATATAAGGAAATATAATAACAACTTTATTATTGCCTTTAGGGCATATTTTCTTCAGATTTCAGGTATGTGCTCATTGTGTTATGTATCTCTTGATGCTCCTTTTGTGCAAATAAAATGCACTCTTTGTCAAAAACATATGATTGACTACCTAGACATCGACATCCATGGCTACGTCTACGGCTACACAACGGCAACAAACTCTAGCCAACAGTGTCCACCTCGTCACTTACGTCCACGACACTCCTGCTCTGACTGCAGGAGGGAATAGAGGAGAAGACAAGAAAGGCACCAGAAGGGGATGCAGTCACCGCCCAAGGCGCCGACTCATCAGGCATTAGAGATGCAGTCGATTATGGCGCACCGAGAAGTTGACAGACGCAATCGATTATGGCGCCCAAATGACACATGGATCGGACGTGAGGCTAGTGCCGCTGTCTTGCCGGAGGCTGTGCAACCGTGGAAGACATTGCGACGGACGCCGGCGACGTAGAGTCGCACTCCGGTGCCACAACGGGTGACCGGCGACACCTGGCGCCGCAACCGCGTCATGGTGGACGTGTCGGCCTCCCACCACGACAAATCAATCATCGATCTCACGTCCATAGGCGACGTGTAGGCCAAGAGCTCCGACAAGGAAGAGTAGGGCATGGGAGATGGCGACGCGTCGAGTCCCATGAGCCGACGAATGTCCCATGTCCTACTCTACCTCGCCCGCTACCGCACCTTCACTTCAAGGGGCTCAACCTGCCACTAGACATGGACGCGTTCGGAACAAAAGGACGGTCAATGGTGAAAATTTAGAGTAGTTCTATGTTGCATGTAATCGTATGGATTTGATGATTTGAAGATTATGGTATCTGATTATGGAAATGAGTTTTTGTGTGCTGACCAGGCACTGTCCGTGGAGGCGCTTTTATGACTTGTGGTTGTAGATGCTCTTGATTTGATCCAAATTGATTCTACACGTAACCAAACCGGACGTGCGATTTTTCTATATCCGGCACGTGCATTAGCACAACAAATTCGGCCTGCAGTTCGACTGGGGGGAGGACCAAAACGATTCGGCCTGCAGTTAAGGAAGGAGAAGGAACGAAACTTAATTTATTACCACCTCGGATTTCTATAGGAAAGGAGGCATTATTCAAGCCTGTTATATATACACAGCTCCTTGCAGCGGCCGGACCAAGAAACACGTGGTCAATCAAATAAAAAATCATCATCAAATCAAACAAGAGAAAAGAGAAAAAGAGAAGAAGATGGGGAAAGGGAAGCACCAATCCCAATCCCAATCCCTGGTAAATGAAATCATCTCCGTGGAGAGGGAGCGCAGAGATTTGCTTGGCTCACTTACTCCCGCCTTCTCTCTCTGGAATGAAATCGATTCTCCAACAACGTGGACGATCGCCACAAAGGAGCCTGCTACTTCTTCTAGGGACGAGGACGATGAGAATCATCAACTCACGGACTACTTCAACTTGATGCTCCAGGATACGGAGGACCCGGGCCATCGGATGCTTTCTATGCTCCATCTTCTCAACAAATCCAATGACCCCATCTGCTCATACAAGGCCACTGAGCTGTGCAATACGGCAGCCAAATTAAATCAACGCTGCTACACACACGACAAATCTGAACGATTTTCAGATGACATAGTACATCAAGCCGTCCATGCATAGACCAAACACTGGATAGCACCGTTAATTCCTCCGTCGTCCAAAGTTCGTGTGGTGAAGTGTCGTCCGCATAGTAGTTTCGAATTAAATAGGCAAATCTCCAAGGAATTCATCACAAACCAGGAGCTGGAGCCGGAGCTGGGGCAGATCAACTTGCCGAGTCTTTTCAGGAAATATTCTCGATTTCCCGATAATTACGAGAACACGTTGGCCCAGTTTGTCATGGAGGAGGATGAAGAGAACAAGTATGAGGACGTTAAGGTGGAAGAGGAGGAGGAGCAGGAGAAGGACGTATCCACAATAATGGAGTATCTCAAGGAAAGGATGGACGTCGAGCAAGAATTTTTTGGCTATGATCGGACATACTGGGAAGATGTGTGGGGCAGCAGGATCGGACGGTGCGGTGGATTTATGGATACAAGTAAGTAACTTCCTTTCTCCTTGTATGCTCCTGGTATATATTGGTAATATTTTCATGTACCACAATGCTTCTTCATTTCTCAATCATATATTATCATAATGGTAAATAAATAAAATACATCAAACTAATTTGGCATTTATAATCAATAGGCTCGAGGAATCATCACTATCTTTGACAAGTGTATGCTCATGGAAGTCCAACATCCTTTACGTTTCTTGCCTTATAATACTTAAAAGGAATTTATTTACCACATGACACATCTGGTAAGCTATCCAAACAATTCAAAAAAAACTTAAAAGAAGGACTTGGAATAGGAGTCCGATCAAAAGAAACTGTCTGGAGATGGCGCGGGGGCGATGATGCGTGGGCGTTTCTTCTTCTTTTTTACATCTGGTGCGTGGGTGTTTGAAGGGGCCAAAGAAGAGGTGGGCGTGCGGTGTGACCGGGAGGGCTAAACACGCGTGTAGTGGTAAATCTGGACCATAGTTTCTGCACTCTAGGGGTCTCATGATATCTTTACTTTGCTTATTAATTTATTTTTCTTATTATTCATATTAGAATTCTGAAAGTAGACATTTTTCTGTGGTGCTGCAGCTGCATTGAGCCCTATGCTCTTTACACACTACACACCCAATACCATCCCATCCCCTGCCACTAGTAGAAAAAGAGGCTTCCATACGTCCCCATTAGTCCCCAAAATAATCGAACCGCGACCAAAGGGGTCTTTAGTCGCGGTTCGTGAGGAGACCCGCGACCAACTATCTGGGCCCAGCGCGCTCGGTCGACAGCTGGCGGACGGGAGGGGCTTTAGTCCCGGTTGGCTTGGCCGGGACTAAAGGTCCTCAGGCTGGCCCGAAGGCCTTTAGTCGCGGTTGGCCAGACCAACCGGGACTAAAGGGATTTGAGGCCTCATTTTCAAACTCTACCCCCCCCCCCCCCCCCCCCCCCGTGGATCGCCTTTTCAGTTTTAGAAAAAACAAAAGAAAATGATGGAAATGTCAAAAAAAATAAAATAAAATAAGTTTCCCATGTGATATGTGGTCTAGTTGTTGGGAAAAATTAACAAATATGAATTTCGACTTTATTTGCAAAATCTCTCTGGAATTTCTTAAAATGGGCATAACTTTTGCATACGAACTCGGATGAAAAAGTTTTTATATGAAAAATCATCTACTCGAAAAGTTACATCCGAGTTTAACGGGGCAACCCCGTTAAACATTTTCAAAATCCTCAAAAACCTAACAGAAAAAAAGATACGGAGCTTTTAAGATCTGGAGAGGCAAAAAAATTCAAAAAAATTCAAATTGTGGTCAAACTGTGGTCAAACAATGGTCAAGCTAATTATTCTAGAATATTAGTGTTACTAAATAATTATTTCAGTTTTTTTTTAAATTTTGGTCAAATCTGGTCAAACAGTGGTCAAACTAATTATTCCAGAAATATTAGTGTTACTAAATAATTATTGTTTTTTAAAACAATAGTTTCAAACTCAAACAATGAAATGTGTCACTTCATGCTCAAGCTAAATTCCTGAGGGTTAATAGAATTGACATCCTACTATTGTCAGGAAAACAACAAGTGCAGACTTGGAAACGAGGGAGAATAGAACCCGAAAGTTAAGCGTGCTCAGGCTGGAGTAGTGAGAGGATGGGTGACCGTCCGGGAAGTTAGATGATTTGGAATGATGAGGGATGATTAGAAATTAGAGGATAAATTGAGCAAGTGATGAGGGGTGGTGATTAGAGATTAGAGGTTAAAATAATTCAGAAACAACCGGAACATTCTCTTCTCTTCTCTCGATCAAGGTCTAAGTACGAAGAACTCACCCGAGAAGTATGTACTCTATTTTGTTTACATGTCATTTTTCTTTGTTTCTTGTTCCTACCATTGTAGTCTATTGCGATTAGCCATTGGAGTTTACTATAATGATGATATGATGCTTGCAGGATTGTTCTTTATGCTTGACTGGTCCATCTCGTGTGATTGTTGCTCTGCAGCCTGTTGACTTTGAAGTTCAACTCCAAACAGTTGAAGGAGCAGAGTTCCAAGATACAACGTTGATCAGTCTTGGACACCGCCTTGAAGATGACCCATCAAGTGGCTCAGATGGTGATGGTTGTACAATTGTCTCGCTCTCCAACGACTGTTGTACAACAGAGTTAACCCTTCAGCAGCTTGATAGATCGCTCCAGGGTCCAGGCTACTATCGTGGGTGCACGTACGTGTTACAAAAGGGGATTGGCCATTCAAATTTGGATGTCGAGTTTTTTGCTCTTGGTCTCCCTTTGTTCCGACGGAGGTTATTCCTACCACTTAGGACATCTTCAACGCGAAGCGCTTGTGTAGGCGCTTGAGGAGATAAAGAAAAAGGATATTTTGCTTAGCGCCTGTGTAGGAGTCCCTGCTTGCAACGCAAATACCAATCTGTAGACGCTTCGCGATTTAATCGAAAATAAAACAATAACGTAAGCGTCCGCGCTCTCAACGCATCAGGTAACGAAGCGCCTCTGTTTTCTCTTGATTTTGTTGAGATCCACGTACTAATCGTATCATTCAGGTAGCGCCGGCCGCCAGTTCATTTGTCGCATGCAGAAAAAAAAATTGAAGCGCCGGACGACTGCTTTTGCATCGACGCAAGCGATATTCCTGGCTTCGACCGGGAAACGGGCAAAAAGGGCAGGAAATCGATCCTGGAGATGCCCTTATAGGCCAGTTGTGCTGCTTGACCGCCGTGGTGAAGGATTGCATAGAGGTTCGGAGAACTACCTTCAACTGTCGAGGAAAGTGGTTTCAGTGGAATCACAAGGAACGCTGAGAGTGGCCATAGAAGCCTATGGGAAGTCCCATAGCTGGATTGCTCGAAAGGGCCACATCGACTTTCCTGTTCAGCAATGCCAAACAAGCACACGTGATTGTTCAGTTGGCGACGCCACAGTGGAGGTGGTTGTAGCCTGGTCGTTGCTTGTCAAGGAAAAGGTGGACCTCTTGGTTGATTGCCCAGCCATATATGTGGCTATGTAAGATGTCAACCTTTTCTGTATCACCAGATTGTCAATCATATATACCAAACTCTTTAGCATTTCATTTTTCTCCTCTTATTTACTTTTTTACTGCCTACTATTGAGAAAAAATACGTCGATGTATTACAACTGTTTTAGGTCGGTTCATCCCAGAACCATCGACGGTTTTTCTCCTCCTAAAAAAATTCTTCTCGATGCCCCTCCGATCCGGGCTCCTGCATGTCTCTAGCTATCTCGACCTCCTCTCGGTGGCGCCCCTCTCTTTCCCTCTTCGTCCACTCCAGACTAATAGGAAAAGGATTATAGGTTGCTTCAAATTAGTGATGGTCCTAGAAACCGCCACGCTAATCCAATTCTGAGCCCAGGCTCATCTGCACCCACGTGAGTAAAAAATCAAAACAAATGCTAGCAAAATTCAAAAAATTCTTTTTTTTGCATTGTAGATAATTTGATGCGTGTGGTTCGCTCCAATTTTCAAATTATTTGGACATCTGAGCAGCTCTCGGCAAAAAGACAAATTCGGGGTATGTAAAAAAGTTTACTATTCACGCACTGTTCTAATCCAACTTGTCTTTTTTGCTAAGAGCTATTAAAATGTCCAAATGATCTGAAAATTGAAGCGGACCTCCGCAACAAATTTTCTACCATGCAAAAAAATTGGAATTTTCTTAAACAAATTCTAGTATTTGTTTTGATTTTTTTCTGACCGGATGCAGATGAGTCTGGGCACCAAAACGCTTCACTCAAACCTTAACTGCTATTTTGGAAAAGTAGCAATGGCGGGTACAAAAATTCCCCGCCACTGCAATCACCACAATAGTGGTGGGCAAAAATACCCATCCGCCAAGCTCTTTCAAATTTGCCCGGATGCTGAAAGCAAGCATTGGTTTCGCAACAGTGGCGGGCAAAACTTGTGGCCGCCACAGCAATATTTCAGTAAACCGCGACAAAAAATACAAAATTTGCAAAAGTTAGAAGTGGCGGGCAGTCACACATTTATTAAACCTAGAGTAGTCCCAAATTTTATCATGGGGTTTTGTATGGTGTCTATTACTAATGAAAAATGTTTGAAGTCCAAATGATTTAAATAAATGGAGTAGCACGCGGAAGGCGGTGGTTTATGTTCCAAACCCTGACACTTCGTTTGAGAGTGTCCGGTTTGCACATGAGGTACATCAAATTTTTACCGTAACGCTTCCAATTTTTTATCACACCCTACAAGGGTGCAATGAAGACACCATACCAAATTTAGTCCTCACCTTATTCAATTTCCCAGTTTCTTCCTCGCCTCACTCTCTCTTGCCAACTCCCCGCCCGAATGATTCCCCGGCCGAAGGCATCCCCGGCAACCGGAGCCGCCGCCGTACACGTTGTCTACCGTCCGCGCCGTCGCTTCCTCCACCCACCACCGCTTCCACCATCGCTTCGTCAAGAGCTGCCGCCCAGGGTAAGCGTCCTGCCCCGTCCGTTGTCCCCATCCACTAGGGTTAGGGATAGACAGCGGTGGGTAATCAGCACTAATTTGGCACTGTTCTTTAGCTAATTAGCAGCAAATCCGTAATATTATGGGGCGCTAGGGTAAATTTGCTTCAGTGGAGTAGTTACCAGACTTGTTAATTTTAGAATTTGCTTCAGTGCAGTAGTTATTAGACTTGTTAATTTGCTGAAGCTGTACTCCCTCCGTTCCTAAATATAAGTCTTTTTAGAGATTCCAAGCGGAGAAAAATCAGTGAATCTACACTCTAAAATATGCTTCACCAAAATTCACTAGAATGAAGCTAGAAGTCAAGAATCAGATATCAATACATACAGAATGTACGTGCATTTGACTTCAAGTTTTTCGGGGGATCATATACTTCTTGGAAACGTGAACTCCTAAATATACTCGGCTTCCTCCCGACCGAGTAAAAGTTGGGGACTCTTTTTCACGCCCCGCCCCCTGCTACGGTGTCGCCAGCGCTGGTGCTAGCGACTACCGCCCTACCCTGCTGCTTCCCTTCGCCCTTGCCACCCTTCTGCCAAGTATGAGCCTGTTGCTGGCCGACGCCCTCATTGTCGCCGGAGTCGAGCTGAAAATCCGCACCGCCACATCCACCCCGCCGCCGAAAAGCAGCTCAGATATTTTTCCTCCAAGCTTCACGACTCCTCACTATACTTTGCCGGTCATCTCCATGCCTCGTCGATCGCTAGTAGTGGCTCAACGTATCTAGCCGGCCATTACACCTCACTATGCTCTGCAGGGTGGAAATGTCAGTATAAAGTCCACTGCAAAAACCAACACTCATTCTTGATGCTATTGCATGAGAGGATCTATTGATTTGGCATTCATTCTTCTGATTGTCTGGCTCTCACAATGACCTGAATGTGTTATCGAGATCACAACTATTTGCTAGGCTTGTTGACGGAGAGGCTCCTCCTTGCAACTATATGGTCAATGGTCGTGAGTACACGATGGGTTAGTACCTTCCGGATGGCATCTATCCTCCATGGCCACATTTGTCAAAACAATTCCGCGTCCAAAAGGTAACAAAAGGTCTCTCTTGGCAACACGGCAAGATTCAACTTGGAAGGATGTGGAGAGAGCTATTAATGTACTTCAAAAGCATTTTGCCTTCGTTCGTGGCCCTGCCGGGTATTGGAACCCGAATGTTTTATGTCAAATTATGGCATGTTACATCATCTTGCATAACATGATCATTAAAGATGAGAGATGCATACTTGAGAACTATCGGTACATCACCAATGGGGATTCCGTTGAGCCAGAGCACGATGCAAATATGATACAGAGATTCCTCAAAGCGCATCGCGGGATCAAGAACCAAGAAGTTCATTACCAGCTCCAAGATGTTCTTGTTGAGCATCATTGGCATCTCCATAGCACTTTGTAGTTGTACTTTTATCATGCTATTTACTTCATTTGGACGCTTCGGTGTGTTTGAATTTGTAATAATTTCGTTTGGAAACTATGAATTTGTAAAGTGTGTGAACCTTATTATGTTTAGATTTAATATGTGTGCAAATATGTACGTTGCAGTGAGTGTGGCGTTTCTGATCCCGGGCTCAGCTGCACCCGCGCTGATGAAAAAATTCAAAACAAATACTAGAAAAAATTAAAAAATTCCAAATTTTCTTTGGGTGCTAGATAATTTGATGCGAGAGGTCCGCTGCAAATTTCAACTCATTTGGACATTTGATCAGCTCACTGCAAAAAAGACAAAATCGGGGTCTGTAAAAAAGTTTACTGTTCACGCACTGTTTTGATCCGATTTGTCTTTTTTGCCGAGAGCTGCTCAGATATCCAAATGAGTTGAAATTTGGAGTGGACCTCACGCATCAAATTATCTACCACACAAAAAAATTGGATTTGTTTGAATTTTTCTAGTATTTGTTTTGATTTTTTTCTGACCGGGAGCAGATGAGCCTGCGCACCGATTTGGATTTTCACCCGTTATAATGTGCTATGTAAACTAGAATTGGATTTTTTTTTGGGAAAAATACAAAATTTTACTCCGTTAAATTTAGAAGATTGGTTAGAAACGACCATTTCTTAGAAAGAAAATCTGCTCCACTAAAGGATGCTCGGCTGGATACTCCTCAAAATTTTAGAGAGTACATGTTTTTAGGCACAGTGATACAAGACTCCTTTGCGGGTTAATTAAAACATAACTACACAACTACACCTTAATCAAAACAGAATATATCATAAGCTAGCCCGCGCATTTGCTAGTTATAATCAAAACAGAATATTTCACCCCACATAAGTCAGTATAGTTTGTTTTTGAAAAAGAGAAGTCAGTAAATAGTTGGATAACATAAGCTGCAGGTACTCAAAACACTTAGATAGACGGTCGATACTCAAATACTTCAACATGTCATAGTTGGTGCACTATCAACCAGATAACATAAGCTAGATTTGATACAGAAATTCTGCATGCAATCATCGATCAGGGTACAATATAATATCCCTCCGGTACTAGCCAAGCTCGTCCATGGGAAGGAGGGACCAAGCAACAATGATCTCCACCACCCTAGAGTTGCCAAGTGAGCATTTCCGCTTGCTTACTTGGCATTGCTGTACAGGAAAGTTCACATGACCCTGTAGAGGAGTGGAACCAGCATTCGAGTAAGCTTGTATGCAAACTTTCAATGTACTATGTGTATCCACCGAAACCACATTCCTTGATAAATGTATGTAACCATCTGAACGTGCAGGCATTTCTTTGCCGCGAGATTCAAGCAACACAACTTCCATAGGCATGGAATCAATAGCCTCCTCTACTACAGGAGACAAGGAGCAAGAAACTTGGCATCCATACTTACAAGGCCACTTTCCTTTGACAACGCGAACACCAACAATGGTGGCCTGGATTGCTTTAGTAAGCCCCTCAAGGCTTAACTCTGCCATACAACAACGGCTGTAGATCAGAATGGTGGAGCACCGCCTGTCAAAACCGTAACTATAGCTGGAAGTGAACAATGCTGTATCTTTGGACTCTGCTCCGTACTTCATTTTTAGTTGGACTTCAAACCTAACACGATCTTCAGCCACAATTGCACGAGACGGGCCGATCAAATGCAAAAAAGGGTCCTGCAAGCAGCAGCATCATAATTACTGTACTTAATAGAAACAAACTAATCAAAAAGTACTCCCTCCGTTCCCAAATATAAGTCTTTCTAGAGATTCCAATAAGTGACTACATACGAAGCAAAATGAGTGAATCTACACTCTAAAATATGTCTACATACATCCGTATATTGTAGTCCATTTGAAATGTCTAAAAAGACTTATATTTAGGAACGGAGGGAGTAGATAGGAAGAAGGTTGGCACTGTACATACATCTTGGGTGACTCGTTGGCAGTTAGCCTCGGACCGGTGGAAGAGAATGTTGCGGTTGTGGTCAAAGCAGTCTCGTGCGGCAACCACGCCGTAGACATGGAGAGGCCAGTCAAGATTGGGATTGAGGTTGACGATTTTGATAGAGTAGATCTGCAAGGCGCGGCCGACCATAGAAGAGTATGGAAATTTAGCAGGCGTGTGCGTAAACTGCATAGGACTCCATGTAGCTGCAACACCAGATTAATTGAAATAAGTGAGTGCGGGCGGGCTTAGAAATCAATCAAACTAGTCGAGCGACACGTGCTAAACCAGCAACAAGTAATATGGATCGGAGGAGGAAGTAGTAGATTTCGTAAATTTGCATGCATACACAAGAAAAGGAATTATTTTTGTGTCGATATATATGGAAACTGAATCATACTATATAATTACAAGGAAAAAAAAAAGCAATCTTACTTGTGTCGTAAAATGTGCCATGGGCTGGCGGTCGGCTTCCCCACGTGGACTCCCAGCCGGAATCGTGAAAACGAAGATGCCAAGGAATTTCGTCCTCCTTGTCGTTACGAGGAGGAGATATGTGGGTGTTTATAAGCTGTAAGATGCTGAGCAATGCGGTGGACATGAGACGAATCTTTTGGAGCTTGTCCGAGGGCACGCGGTGGATTTCATCTTCATCTTGAGAATTGCTCAGCCGGGACTGAATCCGACGGCGCAACCGTTGCGTCTCATGGATGAGAAAGCCGAGGGCCTTGTCAGCATTATCAACAAGGTAAGCCGAGTCGACGGCCTTGTTGATTTGTTGTTGGGTAGTACTACTAGTATTATGCATCTCCTCCTCAACGGAAAAGTTGGACATCTATATCTATCTATGTGCGATTGACTATGGAACGTATCTGTATCTGTATGATGATATCTCACGGTACGGTGGCGAGGAAGAGGGCCGCCCAAGCCCAAGAATTTATTCTGTATCCTCTCCTCTCCTCGGGTCGGGGACTCGGTCTCCGTCTCCGTCTCCGTCTTGTGGCCGGATGGCGAAACCGTCTCGCTCTCCATGTCCATCACCTCCCTCGTGCCTTGCCGCGGTCGGTGTGCCTATATATGCCGTTGCCGAGTGGTGGTGTCGTCTGAGGCTAGTTGTCACTCGAGCTGAGTTGCCCTTCTTCGACGTCGTCGCGCCATAGGCAGGCATTGTCCGCCGACCACGATTCATCTTGCTTGTTGCAAAGGAGGAGCAGGAGCAGAGTATATATGTTGCAGATCCCGTGCCAGACGCAGCTAGCGGCCAGCTTGCTTGTAGTTGTAGACCAACCACAACCACAATTGCACCCAAGTTTCCGGATCTCCGCGCGCGGCGTCACCCATCTTCGACCGAGTCCGGCGCCCACCTCGCATCCGACCATGCATGACCGCCGCCGAACATGCCATCACCGCCATCTCAGGCAGGATCCCACCCATGCAACACGAACTCGCGTCGTCCGCGTGGAGCCGCTGCAGTTCGTCAAACTCGGCCTGGACATGGAGTTACACCCCCGGTGGTGGTGTGTCGTGCCTGTCGGCACAGAGCTAAGCTATGCCATCGTCGAGGCTCAACTGAACACTACCCGTGCGTGCCCGTCATCGCCGGCCATCTTCGTCCATCGCCGGCCAGTATTTCTAGCTCTAGATTTCTCAACAAGGCTAAACTAGTTGAGAATTTTTTATTTTTATTTTTTTGATTCAAAAGATGGAGAAGATTCATACTAGGACTACTGACTAATTTGCCCTTCCTCTGTATCTTTTCATTTTAATTAAATTCGCCATTCGCCGATTGCATTAAAATGAGAATCGCTAGACTACTGATCACTACCGGAATCGCACCCTATGCCGACGGCCCTGGCCGTCGGCATAGCCCTGAATGGCCGTCGGGACAGGCCTATGCCGACGGCCCCCGTCGGCATAGGACCATCGGCAACATATCCGTCGGCGTAGCCCGGGAGGCCGTCAGCATAGGCCCTATCCTGACGGTGTCCGTACATCTATGCCGACGGCCCTGGCCGTCGGCAACGTTACCTTCTAACGGCGGCCGCCGTCAAGTGCTGACCAACGCCTGCTCGCCACGTGGCAAGCCTATGCCGACGGCCTAGCCGTCGGCATAGATTTAAACTAAGCTGACGGCCAGGCCGTCGGCATAGGCCTGCCACGTGGCAGCAACTGGGCTCTCCTGGGGCAAGGCTATGCCGACGGCCTGGCCGTCAGCTTAGTATATATGTATGCCGACGGCCAGGCCGTCGGCATAGACTTGCCCGAGGAGCTCCCAGTTGCTGACACGTGGAGTCTATGCCGACGGCATAGATGCCACGCGTCAGCAACTAGGAGCTCGGCCAGCCCTATGCCGACGGCCTAGCCGTCGGCCGTCGGCATAGTTTGTATTTGATTTTTTTGTGTGTTTGTTTTCAAATCAATTCAATTCAGATATACAGCACATATCAGCAGATATATATGATGGAAATAGACATATAGAACACATCTAAGTATCATCCGTCACCATCACAACAATATATGCATAAGCATCATCATAATCAACATAAAGATAAGCATAAGCATATAAAGAAGCACGCAAGTCATCTAAAGGACCATCAAAGACCACAAGTTTATCATCATCACCACACACAAGTCATCTAAAGATAGATAAGCATAAGCACACAAGTAACCAAAAGGCTTAAGCGCCAGGACGTCGAGCACCGCGGAGGTCGTCACCGCCAAGACCGCTGAAGCCCAGGTCGTCAGTGCTAGCGGCAGCGCTACCGCCAAGACCGCCTCCACCTCCGCCTCCGCCTCCATGGATCGGAGTGGTTGGGCTCCGTGACTCGGGAGTGCTGCGAAGACCATCGACAACGGTTGATCCACCGGTTCCCTGGATGTTGAAAAGACATATTAACGGGATATATGACTGTGTTGAAAGGCATGATATGCTTTGAGTGAATAGATTGGGGATGAACTAACCGGCGAGGGGCCAGCGTTCTGTGCCACAAACTCCTCAAAGGTCAGCAACGTTGGTTGTGCTGGAGGACCCTCTGCTGATGGCCATTGAGGACACCTGCCGGCCGCCATTTCCTGAAAAGCGTGCTGCATCTGGCGATCCCTCTGCTGATGGTATGCATGAAGGCGGTCGTGCCACGCCATGGTCTCCTGACGTGTGTACTCCATGTAGGCCTACAGTATGACATGATGAGACTCATAAAACTACTAAATGCGGAAAATAAAGGGAGCAATGAAGATAAAGGGAAAATACTTACAGTTTGCTGCTCCTGAAAGAGGGACAGTGACGGTGCACTGCTCATGGGCGTGCTCGTGCGCTGGCTCAGGGTCGGGTCGATCCGACGGAGCTGTGTGTAGGAGATAGTAGGAGTGATCACAGCATCGAGAACCGCCTCCCGACCATGCTCCTTCGGCCCCATGCCCACCACCACCCTTTCATCCAGATCCGCCGCAATGGGGTCAGGTGTGTCAGGATGTAACGTCAGATACCCATCGGAGTAGGCCTTCTTCCTATGCGCGGTCTTCTTGCCGTAGTACTTGGGCTCGCCAGGCTTGGGGTCCTTCCGCGTATGGGCGATCTCCCACGCCTGCATGTGTGAGAGCGGCCGCTTCAGTTTCTCCTCCTGCGCCACCAAATAGAGGTTAGTCATACATAAGAAAGTAATGGTAAATAGAAGAAGAAGAATGTTTAATGGGGTTAGTCATACATTAACTGCCTTGTGGAGATAGTGGTTTCGGTTTCCCTGAGCATGTACTCCCTCCTTCCCTCGGTTAGCCTTGTTTTTGAGTCTCATAGCCACCCAGGCTCCAGCCTCATCACACCAAAGATCCACCAATGCCGCCCAGGACTCGTCTTTTCCATAACACCAATTTGGTAACACCTACATAATGAAAGCATAATGGCATGTCAACACGAAACGGTGAAATGTACCACAAGGTAATGAAAGAATAATGAAAGCATAATGAAAAATCTTTTATACTTACCTTCAAGAACTCGTCCCTCTCCAAGGTAATGCCCATCCTCCGCGCGTCTTCCTTGGTCATCTTCACACCAAGATAGTCGTGATGGTATGTCGAGATGGCCACATAGCGCACCTCGTACTGCATCTGGCGGGCCTTCTTCTTGCATTGGCGTAGCACGATCTGGTCCGCTCTGGCCCTGTGCTCCGGGAGAACTCGATAGAATTTCTACAATCATGCACGAAACAAGAATGGAAGAAGCCATGAGTTAAATCATTCATGAAACTAGAATGGACTTGTGCTTCTGAAGAGAACTCACCCAGAAAGTGGTGATCACGGCCTTGGCATGGGTCCCATGGTCCACGTGGAGGGCCGCTTCCCAGTGCTCCCAGCTCGTGGCCAAGACCCGATGGTTCGGGTGCCTGACTGGATCCGGACAGTACAACCCCAGCCAGTGTAACTTCAGCAAGACGGTGATGATGCCGTTGGGAATACGGACCCCTTTAGAATATATCCAGTTGCTGCAAAAGAATGAACTATTAGCATGTGACAAGCAAAATAAATAACAACCGGAATGAGCATGTGACAAGCAAAATAATGAAATTATTATAAAGTGGCACTTACTCTTTCCCCGTGGGCTCAATGAGCCACTTCTGCTCCTCTGTAGCAGGAACCTACTTTGATAGCTTTGCGTTACCACGTAGCCACCCCTTGTTGTCAACCCCCTCCCCGCCAGCACCATCATCCCCGCCACCACCCTCCTCCTCGCCTGCCTCCCCCTCCCCAACCTCCTCCTCCTCGTCCTCCTCCTCCACCTCCTCCTCGGCCCCATCCCGAACCTCCTTCTCCTCGCCTGCCTCGTCCTCCTCCTCCTCACCAGAGGAGGGTACCTCACTAGAGGAGGGTACCTCACTAGAGGATGGCCTCGAAGACAACACCCCTAAGTCGGTGAGGGTGCGCTCTTTCTGGCCGCGACCCCCTGTAGTGGCTCTCCCCCACCACCTCGCCCTCTAGGGGCTCTCCCCCCGCCCCCTCCTCCTCTAGGGGCACCTCTCCCTCGACCTCCCTGTGAGGAGTCATCGTCAAGTAGCCGGGGGGGGAGGATTACGTGCTCGACCACTCCGACTAGGCAGGCCAACGACCTTGCGTAGGAAACCCACGCCGTCGGCCTTCCCCTTGCCCATGTTCCACGAACCTGCATTGAAAAGAGAATAAGCAATTAGTAAATTAATGAAATGAAGGAAAAGGCATGATAATAAACACATTAATAAAAATGCATAAAAGGCATATTCCTAAACTATAGAAAAAAAGACTTGACACGTACATCTGCTACAAACCATATGAATCATCACTGTTGTAACCTCTTTCTCGGTCCGTCTCATCATCACTATCAATCATATCATCTTCGTTGTCTGACGGAGGTGGAGGCTCTTCCTCGTCGTCAGCGTCTTCGTTTAACTTTTCTAGCATAAGTATGTCATTTTCATTGACAATGGTCTCACCATCATTCCGTGCTTCGTCGTCATTTGGATCCACATCATCATCACCCAATGGTCTAGCGTCATCGTTTCTAACCACATCATCATCATCAGGTTGCTCTTGATAGAACACTCCCTTGTATGTCATGGGGTTAATGTTGTAGTAATCGTCTTCATTCGGGTTCGGTAGCTTACCATGTGGCGACACCTTGAACACAACTTCCCAACCCTTTAGGTACTCTTTCTGGCATGGGTAAGGCAGATAATATACTTGTGTAGCTTGGGTAGCCGCAATGAAGAGATTGGCTCCGGCATAGACGGTTGATGGTTTAACTTCGACCAAACCAATGGAAGGCGTATGTTTTACCCCCTCCCGCGGATCGAACCATCGACATTTGAACACAGGCAGACTTAGGGTCTCGCGTGCATTAGTTAACTAATAAATGTTGAACTAGGTATTTAATAGGGGAGTGTGGAAAATTACTTTCTCCATGAACCAAGCAACAAATTTTTTACGTCCAGGGTTTCCATGACGGAGAAGAGTAAGTGCCTCCGCCTCAGTAGGAGGATTCATTCCCGTCCATTCCTCTTGAACGAAATCACTAAAAAATGAAAACCGGTGTTAGACCGGGACTAAGTGAACATAAAACATGATGATGTGGAAGACATAAAGGAATGGTGTAGTGGTATTACCTCATCCACACTTCCTCAACTTCCCTGATGTTGTGCAAGATATAGAACATGAGGTCCTCCCACTCTTGTCGTGGCATGTTATAAGGTTTCGAGGCCCCAGCCCTCCCACCTTGCGCGTTGAATAGATGGAGCTTGGGTTGATACTTCGGCTCTTCTATATTGTATCGAGGCACCTTGTTATGCAGATGGGGAACGTGGTCTGGATAGTATGATGTCCTGAGGTCTGACACCTCCTCTAGGATAACTGCCTCAGCTATGGAAGCTTCAATCTTAGCTTTGTTTCCACATTTCTGTCGGAGATGCTTGTTCTGTCTCTCAGGGCCGTACTGCCAGCGATTCTGCACAGGCCCCCCCCAACAATACCTCGTTCGCGAGGTGCAGAATGAGATGTGTCATCGGTGTAAAGAAGCCTGGCGGAAAGATCTTCTCTAGCTTGACTATCAACTCCGGTGCCTTCTTATGCAATTTTTCAATCACGTCTTTACTTACTTCTTTAGCACAGAGTGTGCGGAAGAAATGGCTTAGCTCGGCAAGCACTCGCCAGACATGCTCGGGGACATAGCCTCGAACCATCACCGGCATTATCCGCTCAATCCATACATGGTAGTCATGACTCTTCAGGCCGGTCACTTTGCCCGTTGAAAGATTGACTCCCTTACTTATATTCGATGCATAACCATCGGTGAACTTCAAAATGTGTTTCAGCCAGATAAGTACTTCCTTTTTTCTGGCGGTTTAAGGACAAAGTCAGCATCTGGCTTGAACCAGTTTTTTCGACCGCCTGTGGGAGGCTTCATGTTCAGACGTGGTCTATCACAAATTCTCTGTTGATCGGCTCTAGCTTTAACGTTATCCTTCGTCTTATCAGGAATATTGAGGATCGTGTGGAAAAGGGACTCTGCCACATTCTTTTCGGTGTGCATCACATCGATATTGTAAGGAAGTTTGAGGTCCTTGAAATAGGGAAGCTGTGAGAAGGGGGTAATGTGAGTCCAGTTGTGTGTCTCACCATATCCCTCGAAGCCTTTGGCTTTGGCTTTGGCTTTGCCTTTGACTTTAGGCTGGAGAGCTTTTAGCTGAGCAAGAACATCTGCCCCCGAAAATGTTGGAATCTCGGTTACTTCATGAACAACCCGGCCTTTCGTGAAGTTCTTCTTGTCTTCCCTGTCTGGATGGTCTGGAGGGAGGAACTGTCGATGCAGATCAAAGGCTACATACTTGCCACCCTTACTCAGCCAAATCATTCGCAGAGCCTGCATGCACACTGGGCATGGCATCTTCCCACTTGTACACCATCCGCAGAATAGAGCATAGCCGGGAAAGTCATGCATGCAATAGTGCAACCAAACTTTCATCAAGAAATTTCTCTGCAGATCCCGGTCATATGTCAACGTCGGAAAGTACCAAGAATGGTGCAAAGCATCCACCAGCGGCTGCATAAACACACCCAATTGCTTCCCCGGATAATCAGGCCCCGGAATGATGAGCGACAAGAACATGGTCTTGCGTTGCATTAGGGCACCGGGAGGAAGATTGAGCGGAATTACAAACACGGGCCAGCAGATGTATGGATTGGACGACATACCATATGGATTCAACCCATCACCTGATATGGCTATTCTGACATTCCCAGCCTCGGCTGCTTCCTCGGGGTATTCTTCATCGAACGACTTCCATGCTTCCCCTTCCGATGGATGTACGATTTTTTTTGGATTGTACCTTATACCTTCCTTGTGCCACTTTATCATTTTGGCAGACTCCTTCGTGATGAAAAGGCGCTGCAGTCTTTTTATAAAATCAAGATACTGAAGAACCTTAACGGGGATGGTTAGCTGCTTTTTCTCACCATCCTCACCGACCACCTCAATGTACCGAGACGAACCGCACTGCCTACAATACTTGTCATCCGCATACTCGTGCCTAAACAAAAGGCAATTCTTCGGGCAAACATCTATTTTCTCATAATCCATAGAGAGTGCCTTCATGATTTTCTTTGTATCGTACATGCTTTTCGGCAGTTCATGACCCTCAGGGAGGCTGTTAGCCCATACTCCCAAGAATGCTTCGAAGTATTTCTGGCTACAGCCGTACTCAGCCTTGACTGCAATCAGTTGCGAGATGGCATCCAGCTGAGATATTTTCGCACCCGCATAAAGAGGTTTCTTCGACGAGGCCAAGACCTCCAAGAAGGCCTTTGCGGTTGCCTCCGGCTCCTCCGGTTCATTCTTTGAAGGTGTCGCATTTCCCGTTTCTGCAACAATGACATCATCTAGCATGTCCCTGACCCCGTTGTCCTCATATCCATCGATGCGTTGTCGCATCACCTCCTCTCTACCACGGTCCTGCTCGGCTATGTTTATCAGCGGCATGTCAAAGTTTGGCATATATCCGTGCGTGCGAAGGTGCTCACTCATGTCCGTCTGATTTCTACGGTGACATCTGGCACATCTCGCACAGGGGCATGGTGGGATAATTCTCATTGGACGACGGAATATCTCCTTCAAATACACATCGGTTTTCGCGATCCACTCTGATGTTACTCGATTCCGACAGATAAAACCACTGTACATCCACTGATTATCTGCCATCCTCTGCTTTTTTGCAAGCCACACAACATAATTAAGGATTCATTTAAATTAATCACATCAAATTTTCAGTTTCTACCACGTTTAATCCACCTACATCTCTAATAGGTAAAGATGGGTCCTAATCCCACCCGAGGATGTGTAGATTGAGTACGTTCTCCATTCTACCCCGTTCCGAGACAAAATTTCGGCAGCACCTCCCCGCTGTTCTCCAGATACACGTCTCGGCAAATAGCCGAGAGAATGTGCTCCGGAGAACAATGGGGAGGCGCCGCCGAAATCCTGTCTCGGAACGGGGTAGAACATGGAGAACATACCCAATCTACACATCCTCGGGCTGTCCATGGAAAATGCTGGACAATCCGAAAGAGCTGCGGTGATAAATATGCAATTAAATGCATATTTATCGATGCAACCCTTTCGGACGGGAGACCTAGGTTAAGCCAGGTGACTTGAGAATGAAATCTAGTGATATGAAAAAAGGGACGAGACGGACTTGTAGCTCACCCTCGGCTGTAGAGGAAGTAGTCGAACAGCAGAGGGATGCTCAGGGGGACCAACGCGTCGGACAACGGTCACTCCGATGAAATGCGACACCACAAAGCCTGCAAATTCCATCGCGACAAAAAATTAGAACATCACAACTAATAGAACATCACAATATCATCATCATCGTCTAACAATCATCGAATCATAAAAAAAACATCATCATCATCCAAAAATTATCGAAGCATAAAAAAACATCATCATCTATCATCAACATCATCATCTACCATCTGTCATCTATCATCATCATCATCTCAAAATCATCGAAGCATAAAAAATCATCATTATCACTTCTCATCTAACAATCATCATAATCATCTAAAAAAATCCGTATGAACAAGTTATCTATCTAACTACCATCTATGTGTCTAACTATCACATTTAGCCCTCTTATCCTCTGCAAAATCATGAAAAAAACAGAAAAAATGTTCTTGGGAGGGAAGGGGGGCCGGACCTAACGGAGAGGAGGTTGAGGCGGCGGCTGCTCCGGGGAGGGAGCGCGGTGACTCCGGGCAGGAGGCCCTCGCCTCACCACCGAGCGGCGGCAGTGTTGGGTGGGGATGAGGTCGACTCGGGGCGGGGTGGCGGCGTTGGGCGGGGACGAGGTCGGGGCGGGGCGGCGGCCAGGGCGGGGACGAGGTCGAGCCGGGGCGGCGGTGTTGGGAGGCGACGAGTTCGGGGCGGGGACGAGGTCGGGGTGGGGAGGGGCGTCGGCCGGGGCGTGGATGAGGTCGGGGCGGGGACGAGGTCGGGGTGGGGAGGGGCGTCGGCCGGGGCGTGGATGAGGTCGGGGCGGGGCGTTGGCCGGGGCAGGGACGAGGTCGGGGCGGGGAGGGGCGTCGGCCGGGGCGGGGTCGAGGTCGGGGAGGGGAGGGGCGTCGGTCGGGGCGGGGCGTCAGCCGGGGCGGGGACGAGGTCGGGGCGGGGCGGCGGCGTTGGGTGGCGGCGGCTATCGGGGTCGAGAGAGAGGTTGGGGTCAGGGTGAGACAGAGAGGGAATGGGTGTAGGAGGACGAACAGCGAGTGGATAAGGTCACCCCTATGCCGACGGCCTGGCCGTCGGCATAGGATGGGTCCACAAGTCAGTGGAGCGGGAGGAGTGGATAAGGTGGCCCTATGCCGACGGCCAGGCCGTCGGCATAGGAGTGGTCCCACCTGACAGCGAGAGGGCCATCGAGTGGATAAAGGTGGCTCTATGCCGACGGCTATGCCGTAGGCATAGATGGCAACTACTTTTTTTTGAAAAAATAGTCCCACCTCGCCGAGGGAAAAACAATTTGACCTGTTTAAATAGTTCACTAATCCATACGTTATAAGCTCCGGTATTCATTAGACTTATATGAAGAAAATGGACAATTGCTGTGAACTTTTCAGTGCTCGGGCACCGGGCGTGCCCGGGCAGCCGGCCCGGTGCCCGAGCACTAAAATGTTCACAGCAATTGTACATTTTCAATGATGAATAACGGAGTTTTTAATCAATTCAATTATTACATTTTTAAATTCTTAGTTTACCGTCTGTATGGGACCCGGTACCCGGCACCTGGAGGGGGGAAACGGACGCGTCGGGTCTACACGGAGGGGATCTTGCTGTGGGTCTGGCCCGGATGTTGCTCCAAAGTGTTCCTATGGGCTGATCTACCACAACCGGGTGGATAGGTCCACAGCTCAAAGCCCGTCCGTGCAAAGTCAAAGGGCTAGATCCCGTGGTCAAATGCTACAGGTTAGGTGGGACGGGGGGCCTAGGGGGTAGCAATGCCACCCGAGCGTCGCACCGGGCCCCCATACATGCGGGGTGGTGTGGTGGCATGTCCGAAGAGGCGGCACGCGTCTCCGGGGGGTGCCCCCCTCACGAACGGCGATGACACGGTAGTAGACGTTCTGCGGTAACGATGCGGCGTGAATATTATTAAATACTCGGAGCGCGATAAAATCATGAGTTTTTACATGACGCGGGCACATGTGCTGTAGGACTGATGGTAATTTTTCATAATTGTTCGTGATGGAGTAGTATCTGAACAATTCCCTCTATGCGGATTGCTCTTCGCGTGTCTACGACTATGGCCGGCGGCCTCCGAGGGCTAGCATGCCGCCAAATCTTGCGTAGGCGGCCTCTCACAAGTCTGGAAGTGTTGTGGCGGGTGCAAACGCCCGGCACGCGTCTCCGGGGTGTGCATCCCCTCACGGACGGCGCTGCCGCCGGCACCTGGAGGGGGGAAACAGACGCGTCGGGTCTACACGGAGGGGATCTTGCTGTGGGTCTGGCCCGGATGTTGCTCCAAAGTGTTCCTATGGGCTTACCTAACACAACCGGGTGGATAGGTCCACTACTCAAAGCCCGTCCGTGCAAAGTCAAAGGGCTAGATCCCGTGGTCAAACGCTACAGGGTAGGCGGGACGGGGGCCCTGGGGGGTAGCAATGCCACCGAGCGTCGCACCGGGCCCCAATACATGCGGGGTGGTGTGGTGGCATGTCCGAAGAGGCGGCACGCGTCTCCGGGGGGTGCCCCCCTCACGAACGGCGATGACACGGTAGTAGACGTTCTGCGGTAACGATGCGGCGTGAATATTATTAAATACTCGGAGCGCGATAAAATCATGAGTTTTTTACACGACGCGGGCACATGTGCTGTAGGACTGATGGTAATTTTTCATAATTGTTCGTGATGGAGTAGTATCTGAACAATTCCCTCTATGCGGATTGCTCTTCGTGTGTCTACGACTGTGGCCGGCGGCCTCCGGGGGCTAGCATGCCGCCAAATCTTGCGTAGGCGGCCTCTCACAAGTCTGGAAGTGTTGTGGCGGGTGCAAACGCCCGGCACGCGTCTCCGAGGTGTGCCCCCCCTCACGGACGGCGGCGCCGCCGACACCTGGAGGGGAGAAACGGACGCGTCGGGTCTACACGGAGGGGATCTTGCTGTGGGTCTGGCCCGGATATTGCTCCAAAGTGTTCCTATGGGCTTACCTAACACAACCGGGTGGATAGGTCCACTACTCAAAGCCCGTCCGTGCAAAGTCAAAGGGCTAGATCCCGTGGTCAAACGCTACAGGGTTAGGCGGGACGGGGGGCCTGGGGGTAGCAATGCCACCCGAGCGTCGCACCGGGCCCAGATACATGCGGGGTGGTGTGGTGGCATGTCCGAAGAGGCGGCACGCATCTCCGGGGGGTGCCCCCCCTCACGAACGGCGATGACACGGTAGTAGACGTTCTGCGGTAACTATGGGGCGTGAATATTATTAAATACTCGGAGCGCGATAAAATCATGAGTTTTTTACACGACGCGGGCACATGTGCTGTAGGACTGATGGTAATTTTTCATAATTGTTCGTGATGGAGTAGTATCTGAACAATTCCCTCTATGCGGATTGCTCTTCGCGTGTCTACGACTGTGGCCGGCGGCCTCCGAGGGCTAGCATGCCGCCAAATCTTGCGTAGGCGGCCTCTCACAAGTCTGGAAGTGTTGTGGCGGGTGCAAACGCCCGGCACGCGTCTCCGGGGTGTGCCCCCCTCACGGACGGCGCCGCCGCCGGCACCTGGAGGGGGGAAACGGACGCGTCGGGTCTACACGGAGGGGATCTTGCTGTGGGTCTGGCCCGGATGTTGCTCCAAAGTGTTCCTATGGGCTTACCTAACACAACCGGGTGGATAGGTCCACTACTCAAAGCCCGTCCGTGCAAAGTCAAAGGGCTAGATCCCGTGGTCAAACGCTACAGGGTTAGGCGGGACGGGGGGGCCTGGGGGGGTAGCAATGCCACCCGAGCGTCGCACCGGGCCCTGATACATGCGGGGTGGTGTGGTGGCATGTCCGAAGAGGCGGCACGCATCTCCGGGGGGTGCCCCCCCTCACGAACGGCGATGACACGGTAGTAGACGTTCTGCGGTAACGATGTGGCGTGAATATTATTAAATACTCGGAGCGCGATAAAATCATGAGTTTTTTACACGACGTGGGCACATGTGCTATAGGACTGATGGTAATTTTTCATAATTGTTCGTGATGGAGTAGTATCTGAACAATTCCCTCTATGCGGATTGCTCTTCGCGTGTCTACGACTGTGGTCGGCGGCCTCCGGGGGCTAGCATGCCGCCAAATCTTGCGTAGGCGGCCTCTCACAAGTCTGGAAGTGTTGTGGCGGGTGCAAACGCCCGGCACGCGTCTCCGGGGTGTGCCCCCCCCCCTCACGGACGGCGCCGCCGCCGACACCTGGAGGGGGGAAACGGACGCGTCGGGTCTACACGGAGGGGATCTTGCTGTGGGTCTGGCCCGGATGTTGCTCCAAAGTGTTCCTATGGGCTTACCTAACACAACCGGGTGGATAGGTCCACTACTCAAAGCCCGTCCGTGCAAAGTCAAAGGGCTAGATCCCGTGGTCAAACGCTATAGGGTTAGGCGGGACGGGGGGCCCTGGGGGGTAGCAATGCCACCCGAGCGTCGCACCGGGCCCTGATCCATGCGGGGTGGTGTGGTGGCATGTCCGAACATGGCACCGCATCGAGGGGGGCACTCCCCGGAGACGCGTGCCGCCTCTTCGGACATGGCACCACACCACCCTGGATGTATATATGAGGGCCCGGTGCGACGCTCCTGTTGCATTGCTATCCCCCTAGGGCCCCCGTCCCGCCTAACCATGTAGCGTTAGACCACGAGATCTAGCCCTTTGACTTTACACGGACGGGCTTTGACCAGTGGAACTCTGCACCCGGTTGTGTTAGGTCAGCCCATAGGAACACTTTGGAGGAACATCCGGGCCAGACCCACAGCAAGATCCCCTCCGTGTAGACCCGACGCGTCCGTTTCCCCCCTCCAGGTGCCGGCGGCGCCGCCGTCCGTGAGGGGGGGCACACCCCGGAGATGCGCGCCGCCTCTTTGGACATGGCACCACACCACCCCGCATGTATGAGGGCCCGGTGCGACGCTCCGGTGGTATTGCTATCCCCCCAGGGCCCCCGTCCCGCCTCTTCAGACATGGCACCACACCGCCCCGCATGTATGAGGGCCCGGTTAGACGGGACAGTGTACCTGGGAGGGTAGCAATGCCGTTAGGTGTTGCTTTGGGCCCTCCTACGGTTGTGGAAGCGTGGTGGCTGGCGCAGGCACCCGGCACGCAGCTCCGGGGTGTGCCCCCCTCACCGGCGTCGCTGTGGGGCACGGCGGCAGCAACGTCCGTGAGGGGGCAATCGATATACCATCGGGGTATTTTTTTTTGTTAGATAAGGCACGTTTATGTTGTGAAAAAAATAGGAAAAAGTAAATAATATAAATAAAAAATAAAAAAATAGAGGTATGCCGACGGCACCTGCGCACACGGCCACGGATCGATGACGTGGCAAAGGGCGGGGATCGATGACGTGGCAACATCCATGGGCCAGGAGTATGCCGACGGCCAGGCCGTCGGCATAGATTTGCCACCCCACGGACCAGCGAGCGACGCGGATCGATGACGTGGCGGGCGATGCGGATCGATGACGTGGGGACTATGCCGACGGCCGCCGTTAGCCCGTCGGCGTAGACTGACGCCGTCAAAAGGCCGTTTCCGCCCGGGTAGCCGGGCCCACGTTCTATGCCGACGGGCTTATCTATGCCGACGGCCGCCGTAGGCATATTTCTCGCGACGCCGACGGCTGAGCTTTGCCGACGGGGGCCGTCGGCATAGATGAATATACGCCGACGGCTTTTCTATGCCGACGGCTTGGGATGGGTCGTCGGGATAGGCCAATCTATGCCGACGGTGGCCGTCGGCATAGGTTCGGCCATCGGCATCGCCAGTTATTCTGGTAGTGGATGAAGCATATTCATGTGTTCCCGCAAAAAAAATATTAATGTGCTCCCTTTGATGTTCTTTGACATGATTTTAGGAAAAACAAATTTATATTGCCATCATGCATGCTACTCACATGGCAAAACTTAGAATTATTGTCACTCTACAATTTGTCATGGAAATTTTTAAAAGTTATAAGATTTTTGACATGCGAGCTTTTTTTTAAAAAAATTCTATACTTTTGCCATGCAACTACAATATATGGCATTTTTTGAACATGTTGTCTAGCAGTGACATGGCAATTTTTAGGTTAAACGTTCTTACAACATGGCAAATTTTAGACATTTTTAGTTCACTAACATGACAATTGTTGAAACCTTTTTGTGTCATGTGAATGTGCAATGATACTCTTCAATTGCCATCATGCGACTAGTTAGATGACAATTCTTAGATTCATTTTTCTACAATTGCCATGGCAAATTTTTAAGATGTTTGCACATGGCAAATATCATTTGCAATTCATAATTTGTTAAAGCTTTTTGCCATGCTGAAATCTTTTAAACTCTTTTGCAATGTACCAAATCCAATTTTTGGCCATCTAACCAACAAAATTTTTACCATGGCAAAAACTTCATTACTGCGTGCTATGCCACCAATACTAATTTTGCCATTTCAGTAACATAATATTTGCCATGGCAAAAAACCTAAAACTTTTGCCATGTACCAGTTACATTTTTTGCCATGGAATTTTGTTTGCTTATACACCATGTTAGTTTCATTGTACGTATCATTGAAATTTTATTATTTATACTATGGCAATTTCATTAATAGAACGTGTCAATTTCTTTTTCATAAACACCTTGTAGACCACGGAAAAATACATGAAAAAGTTGCCATGTATTTAGTAAAAATAAATCCTAAATTTCCACCCATTATATTTTTTCAAAATGTTGTTATGTGTTTCTAGCGAAACAAAAAAATCTTAAATTTGCTTTAATATTTTTTAACTAAAATAGCCATGCGTAAAATTTTCATAGGTAGTATGGCAATTTTATTATTTTGGCCATGGTAATTTTATTAATTGGACCATGTTAATTTTAATTTTTGCCACAACTTCTTTGTTTTTTTGTATAATAGTCATCGTACAATTTGCAATTTCAACACAGTTTTTGCAATGAAAATTAAACATATGTTGCCATGATACTTTCAAATGATTTTTGACATGCAAACTTGCATTTGTGTTGCCTTGATATTTCATACTAGTTTATCTAAATATACCATGGTAAATTTATGTGTTAGAGCTTGTCATTTTTATAGAGCATAGCATGACCATTTTTATAAATTAGTGCCTGTCATTTGTCATTTGTATGTTTTCTGCGCCTTATATGCACATGATATTTTTTTCGTAAAAAAATAGTTACCTAGCCTCTAGCCCAACTGCGAGGGTCGTGCTGGTTTTCCGCTGGAGTGAACAACGTTCAAGAGAGCGATTTTCGTTCGATCGATCGCTGATCGTTGGATCTGGGAGGTCTCCAGATCGAACGTCAGGTGGATATTCCAGAGCAGAGCTGGGACCGGCTAGCCATGGCCGCATCCCCACCTCTGGCTGCGAGGTCGGGTGGATGATGGGCAGGGTGGTGCGCGAGTGCGAGTGCGGCGGCGACATCTCTGCCTCCCAGGAGGACGCACTCGCCACCTCCCCCTTCCTCGGCGGCGGTGACCACGACCAGTCAGAGGGCTTGGCCGATCTGCCCCAGCAGCAGCGGCAGGAGGACACCGTCGCCATGTGCACCCTCCCCTCTACCCCTTCCCCCACCAGGTCGTCGTCGCCACCGCCTCCTTCCCCGCCCCCACGCCGGAAGCCGAGGGTGTGTGTCTGGAAGGTCGACAGGGGCAAGATCCCCACCGCAAACCCCAGGCCACCATACCAAAAGCAACAACCAGAAGACCGCCACCGAGTGCCAGGTAAAGAAGAATGGACGCACGCCACACATTCCTGGTATGTCAGTCATGCCTAGGAAAGATGACGTAGTTAGATCGATTAGATCGCACAACCTTGCTTCATTCCTTCACCATTCTTTCTTGCCAATACAGTCCAGTGCATGGTTGATGCTCCATGGAATGCAGTATTTCAGCAGCAAGCACTCTTGTTGTAGTATTTTTGGCCATGATATAATATAACCATATATGAGAACGGCTTGATGAGGTTTGTTGATTGTAATAAAATTAGATAGTACTCCCTCCGTAAAGAAATATAAGAGCGTCTTATATTTCTTTATAGAGGAAGAACCAAACTCATTCATTCATCCATCTCTGAATCAGGTAGGAAGATAATGTCAATTCTACCATACCAAGCATGCCCAAATACCATTAACTATCTACTCCCTCCGACCCATATGTCTTACATTATGGGACGAAGGGAGTACCATTCCATTCTCCAATCCAAGGCTAGATTGTAGCTTCTTTCTCTTCACCTACACTCTCCCTACACATACATGCGCACACATACATCACCAGCGTATATGTATACATACCTGCCTCAAAAACACACGCTCTCTACGCACCTGACAACATATACTCCCAAGAGATACCTCCCAGTCACAAACTTGTACTTCTTCTACCACTAAAGCACGGCAGAGTCAGCTGACATCGTCGTCGCCGTGCAGTATAGACTCGAGAAGGGCCTCCTCCTCCTCCTCCTGCATAAGCACAGCAACAAACACACCCCGAAAACACCCGTCAGTACCAGAAATATGATCACCAGTCGCAAAACTAGCTAGGAGCCAACTAGAAAGAAAGATAGAAAGAAAGAAAGCGATCGCTGGCTGGCGTACCACCAATGCCGTGGACTCCGTCTCTTCGTCTACGGCGCTCACGATGCTGGGGTCGTCCATCAGGTCCTGCATGTTCACAGTTGCTCTTCATATACAAAGCGCTTCTACATTGCACCACCAATCATCAGAAACGTTGTTCAGCGTATAAGAATAGTGATAAACAGACTTACATCTTCAGCAATGCGTAGTACACCGTCCTTGTCCTGCACAATGACATGCCAATCATTAATTGTGCATAATTTCTTTCAATGTGGGGTTTATAAAAGCATCTAGCTGCCGAGAGTTGCTAAGCAGGCTGAAAGGGCAACCGACATACCTTGAGTGCAACGAACAGAAGCGGGTCGATTGGTGTATAGATCATATAGTGTGCACCGTCCTGCAAACAGAGTATCCACGCTAATTGCCAGCAATAACATATTCACAAGCATTTTTTTTTTTTAGAAAAGGAGGAGGACCCCCGGCCTCTGCATCTGGACGATGCATACGGCCACTTTATTATAGTAGCAAGACATGAATATGTTAACTATTCTGAGAAGGCAAATAAATTACAGTCACCGCATGAATTTGATTCTTTGGCTACAGAATCTAATTTACTCACCAAATTGAAGTTGCAAATCTCTACACCTTCAAAAGGTGCCTCCCCGCTACCGCCACTAGAATCTGCAATTTTAATGTGACAAATCAAAGAGGGAACTATACAACTAGAAGCACATCACATAAGAGACACACAAACTTTTAAATTCATATCAAGATCTCGTTGAAACCTTTTCTTACTTCTAGTTTTTTTTATAAAAGAAACCTTTTCTTACAAGCAGGAACCTATTTTTGAGGGGTATTATTGGCACAATAATACTAGACAGGTTCGTGCTTCTGGTTACCGAGGAATTCTTGGATAGGGCCCTGTTTGGATACTCTAACTCAGTTAGAGGTTAGAGTTAGATTCTAACCTTGAACCAACCCTGAACTAACTCTATCAAAAAGGTGTTTGGATGGCAGGGTTAGATTGACAATAAATGCTCTTTTTCAATCATTTGGCTATTTTGGACCCTATTACTTGCCAGATTTGGCGGAGCGAGCCCTAGCCGATGCAAACGGGGACGCGCCCGGCAAGGAGCTGCGCTGGCCTCTCGCACAGCCCGCCGACCGAATCTGCCGTCCCTGCGCAAGGAGTCGCACTGGCCGAGGCCGACGGGGACGGGCTGCGCAAGGAGCCTCGACTGCTTACCGGCGGGCGGACGGGCCGCGGGGAGACGAGGGGGTTGGAACGGGAGGATAGGGCGGGGATGCTTACCGGCGGCGGACGGGAGCGCGGATACGGCAAGACGCCTTCACAGGCGGTGCGAGAGGGAGGGAGGGAGAGGACGAGAAGCTTCGAGGAAGTGGGGAGGGATCTGCTGCGGGGAGAGCGAGAGAAAAATGTGTTTTTTTAGTGGTCCCAAGAAGAACTAACCCAAATAAGCACCTCTTGGATGGGTTAGATTTTTTGGTGGGTTAGATGCATCTAACCCAAACTAACCCTCCTGTTTGGATATTTTTGGGTTAGTTGAGTCCAAACTAACCCAAACTAATTCTAACTCATGGAACTAAACAGCGCCAGCATCTTCAGGAAAGCAGAAGCCACGTCGTGCTGTGTAGCAGAATCTGAAACAAGGGCAAGAGACTATTACAGTATCATTTATCATCATTTCCTGGAGTTCTCTCCTTAATGCTTTGATTACTTCAAAAAAACATATCCTGTGAGAAATCAACAAAAAGATTTAAAAAAACTTCACATAATTTGGACTCATCAATCCCACCCGCCACTAATGTCACCCCACCTATAAGCAATTTTATAGTAGTGCTATGATGGACAAGATGGTGCTGGACTGATGCGGCGACATCTCCGCCTCGCCAACTCCCCCTTCCTCGGCGACCACAACAATGATCATCCTGGCGACTGAGGAGGCCTTCGCCACAACCAGGCGCTTCACCAACCAAAATGCCGTGGATGAGTTCCTTGCACCAGCCAGATATGCAAATTGGCAATATGAAAATTTCAGAAGAAAGATGGCAAACACACTCAACAGTCACTTACTTGTCACTTTTGTCTCTAAAATAATTTTTACTTGTCAATTCACAAAGAATACACCTGAATAATAATAAAAAAGAGATTTGCGTGACCTTGCCAAAAGAACCTGACATATAAGAATTAACTGATAGTAAAAATAAAAATCAATCGATCATATCAGGTAAAATAAAAATTCGACGACTCAAATTTTAACAAAAAACAATGATTTATGGCGTTATAAGTTGTAGACGGTAACTAGTTATATGACTAATATAGGTTAAACTAGACCTGATGATACACAACACTTAGTTTTACTTCTTACATAACCAATTGCAATATTATATGGCTGGGCAATCAACCGAGAAAGAAGTCCGTCTTTTCACTGACAAGCAAGGACCAGACTACAACAACCTCCACAGTGGCATTCCTAACCGAAGACTAAGTGTATTTATTTGGCAACGTTCGACAGGAAAGTTGATGTGACTTTTTCGAGCAATACAGCAACAAGACTTCTCATAGGCCATTCTCATCGTTCCGTGTGATTCCACTTAAACTAATTTTCTCGGCAAATGAAATTAGTTATGTAATACTTTATGCTTTCCTTTATCACACTGGTGGAAGAACACAACTCGCCCATAAAGTGGTGGTAATATGATTCTCTGTCACATCAAAATGAGACTAAGAGGAAACAACTCGACATCCACATTTGAAAGGTCGCCTATTTTTGTAACGTGTTTGTTTGGTTAATTTATTACAGGATTAATTTAGTCTTTACTTATATACCAATATACAATTTATCGTCATTTTCGTATTCCTCTAATAATTTTCTAAAACATGAATTTCATTTTATGGTTTATATAAATAATTTATAATTTACCAATTCATATAAATTTGTATGTTCAATTTAGTGTTGCCTAACCATTAACAAACCACTACTAGGAAAACCCTTACCAGTAGCGCTAGTTTTTTGCTATTAGTAGCGCGGGCAGGCGCGCTACTGCTACGGCGCTATAACTATTTTTTAGCAGTAGCGCTTGTTTGACCCAGCGCTACTGGTAACTGAAGCTAGCAGTAGCGCTCTTCCATCCAGCGCTACTGATACTTATCTGCAGCGTGTGTAGCTAGCCAGCGCTACTAATATTTGAGTGCTACTGGTAATCTTTACCCCCACGCCACTGCTAACTTTTGTAGTTTTTTCTAACGTTTTGGCTCTGTACACATTTAAACAGATCCACCGTTTATACAATAACATGCATATTGAACATATAAATCTAGCACACAACCCGCCTAACGAGCGCCATCGCGCTTTCCGGTCGATCCAGCCCGCACGATCTGCCCTGCTGTCCACTTACCATGTACTTTCTATCTCGCTGGTAAACATCTGGACGTTGATTTTTCTGTACGTTATGTGTTCTGGTTACAGTGGATGACACCTGGGCTACCCTTCTGCACGGGCCCGCTATTGCAGTCACAGCGAGCGTGTATTCGTGTGTTCGGCTCGAAAAGAGTGGTGGGCCGCAGCTATCGTGGGTTGCAGGTTGCGGTCAAAGCCTAGCCCCCAATCCCCTTCCGTCCCGAGCCCCACGCCCCACACGCCGCTCCATCTCCGTCCGTGCCATCCGCCGCCGCCGCCATGCCCCTCCTCCTCCCCTTGGTTTCTCTCCTCTTCGAGCTGCCTCTCCTCCACCCGCACCATCGACCATCTCCCTACCTCTTTCTCCTGTCCGCGAGACAGTGCCTTCCCACGTTCTCGATCCGGCATTGCCGTGCACGGTGGTTTCAGATCGTGCGCAGGTCGCAGGCATGGAAGTAAGGGGCGTGGTGGTTTCTGTGATGTGTATGGAGGAGCGGGGGAAGGTGAGGATGACGGACAGGTGGGAAGGCGCAGCAAGACTGGAGCTGCAGCGCTCGCATCATGATGGCGTGGAGCCGTCCATCACTACCCATCGACCCTAGTTTAGGTTTGCACATCTTTGGCCCCCATCTGCTTTCTTCTAGATTTTGCCTTTTGATTTCATCAGTTATTTGGTAATATTATTTTAATTTCTTGATTTTCCCTTTTTTTTCTCTAAAAAAAGATATGTACAGATCAGACGAAGAAGAGAAGAGGCAACCCGTTCGCTATGGTGAGTTGCAAGGTAGCGGGAGGATGCCGGTTATAGCAAAAGGAGCAGGCTGGTGAGGAGGGAAAGCAGCACCGGAAGGTATATATTTCTTCACACTAGTAAGCTTGCACGTGCAACGCACGTCTGAACTCCATCACATAATTATTAAAACAGTTGTATGGTTTTATATAGATTTTCATCTGCAAATTTTTCACTAAAAATAATGTTTGTTTGGGTGGAAAAAAATCAAATCACATGGACAAATGAAGAAGGTGTAAATAATATTAAAGATCAATGGAAATCTCTACTGAACATTGGTAGTCTCATATGCTTCCCATTGAACATCATACATTCTGTGAATTACCACTGCCCTAGGCAATCCACAATCCAGCTGTCTTGATTGTGAAGATCTGATATTGCTCAGTTCATTCTAATATACATCCTAATATACATCTGCAGAATCCGCGAAGTAAAAGCAGAGAGAAAGATTATACCGAATCTGGCGACCCTAACCAGATAGAGACATGAGAGAACAATTAAAAAAGACAATGAAAGATTTTAATGAATAAAATCTTATGCTTACATATCAATCCATGAGAGATAACTATATTTTTGCAAATTTTCATTACAACATTGTCGAATGTGTGATCAACAAAGACAAACTACAGTAGGCTTGTATCATGCATTATGATCTAACAGAGGCAGTCAACAGAGCCGAACTAATGGAGATAATTCATCTAGGTAGCTATAGGATGCATTATGATTTAATTCTCCCCCAAACATGCTTCCTATTAACTCCAAAATCTGATATTGAAATGACACAGTATTTGTCCTATCAGAATTTTTTTAGACAGAGGACCATCACATTCTGAAACTACATACTCATGCTCAACTTTTTCCAGCACAAAGACTAAGTTGTATGTGTTGAAAAGTATCAATCAATAGGATAAAGCATGTACCTGTACTAACCTTGACAACATCAATGGCCTTGTCATTCCTTCAGAACAACCATAATGAAACTATTCTTGTCTTATCTTTCAAATTGAAAGAGATAATATACATGAACAAAGCTTATTTCTGAAGATACATTGTTGCTAACACCCAGAGAGGTTATGGTCCAGATTGAATCGGGCTGCACTGGGTCGGTGGCTGGACAATGGTGGAGTTTCGGTTGCAGTGATGTGGCCATCGTGGTAGAGGCGAACCTCTGTGCTAAAATGCATTATAATGTCAGGTTAGAATCGAGGATTCTAGCAGATAAAGAAGGGATGGAGAGGGAGAGAGATGTCAGGTCGCTACCTTCTAGGTACCGATGGATGGAGCTGCCCGTTCCGAGGAGATAGGGTGGAGGAGGGCGGAGCTGGCAGCAAGGAGCACACGTGTGGCCTCGTTCGCCGGCTCTACACAGGAATGGTTACTTAGCAAGGTTCACAAAGAAAGAATATAGAGCAAGAACAAAATCTGCTACTTACATAATGTAACACGAATCCTCTTTTATATGGATATATATAGTAGCGACCTGCCACATGTTAATATTTTGACAGAGGCTCCAACTTTGTCAGTGGTATTCTCCTCGAAAATAACCTGCAAGTTATGCAAGTAGCATATACTCCCTATATCTCATAATATATGAGTGCTTTTAACACTAAATTAGTGTCAAAAACGCTCTTATATTATGGGACAGAGGGAGTAGTTCCTTTCTTTCCAGAAGCTGGAATCACAATGTGCATCAGTTGGTACAATTCTCAATGATTACCTTGACAGTGTTCATAAATGTCTGTATTGATGTTTCCATGACCGTTAGATATAAGTTAATTCAGATAAGCAGTACCACCAACCTTTACCAAAATTTGGAGAAGCATGTACTGAATATTCATAGAATCATCTGTATAGTCGAGTCATTGTATCTTTTCTCTCGGGTATAACATCTTCCATGACCAAGCTTTAGCAATGCAAATAACAGAGCAATGCCACCATGCAAGAGAAAGACACCTGAATGTTCAAATAAAATGAGGATTGCTCCTGTTGATGCATGATCATAATTACATTTGCATTGACATTAAAGTTGAGTAACAAATGCTATATCGTTGATCCAAGAGATGCTAGCTAAAAGTAAATATTTCGCAGTATTACACCTAAAGTTTAACGTGCAAATGCAAGAATCTCTATCTAATATTACCCTCCCCACATTAATGTGACACGGTTGCCTTTTCCCATCTCTGTATATATATTTTCATACAATCTAGCTTGCAAAACAGGTGCAAGGCACTGTTTCTATGCAATAATATTAGAAAACCTTAACCATGGCGGACATATATAAATATGTGATGAGCATTAAAATGGGAAGACAAAAAAAGGTAGTAAATTTCATGGACAAACCTTTCTTCCAGTCAGTGTTGAGACATGGTCCGGTTTTGCAAATTCTCCCAATAGAAAGTGAAAGTGAAGCAGACTACAATATATAGGGTCCACAGATCATGGCTTCTACTCCGATTGAAATATTAATTCAATTTTCCTTCATGTACATATATTACGCCGCATATATCAATGCCTAAAGGAACCACTTCACCTGAGTGAAGCTTCAATTCTAAAAAGTGAAGTTCTCGATGTCCTACAAAAACAAATCTTATCAAACAAATCAAACAAGCTCAATGGGCTAAGAACAGAAGTCCTACAAATCAAAGACGCCAACCCTTAAAAACTCAATTGTACCAAACATCCGAAGAATTTGCTAGCTTAGCAGTCAAGACCAAGCTATCAACATTTAACTGCAGTTGGCAAACAATATAGACTATCTATCTAGTTCACTAAAATGACCATGCATCCAGCGTTGTTAGTTATGATTAATGACCATTTACATCAAAATTTCATAATTCTCTGCCACGCATATACACAATTAGAAGGATGAAAAAACTCAAAACAGATTATGAAGCATCTCTTGCATCAAATTGCAAGTAATTAAGCACTCTGGATGGACCCGGACGGCAGCGAGATTATTGCTCTGTCCATCTATGAACCAGACCTACGTACCTCAAGGGTCTCTCTTACTCTGTCCATCTCAGAGCGGCTTTAGGCGGCCACTAACATTGATTATGTAATTTCCTCAAGATAAAAGAACATTATTCTGGAATTAATATGTCATCACTTTTTTTTTGAGCTGTTAGAGCACCCGGGAGAAAAAGCTTTCAAAATGGTGGGCATTCAGTTGTAGTTCTTTTTCATGCAGATAGGCCTTCCAACTTTCCAAGAATCTTACTCTGGATTAATTACATAACATACAGAAGCAGAGTCATGTTGCTGGTCTATTGAGCATAAAATTAAACTTTGTATAAAAGCAGGGCTGTTAAGCCTATTATTCTCTACAAGATTACCTTCGTAGAACTATTACACACGATCGAATTTTACGCAGTAGAACAGTGTCTAATTTCAAGCATATTGAAGTACAATTATAGGTTTTCTTTTAGTGAATATAGTGACACCATTGTTTGGTTTCAAGCTTGGGAGTTACAGTGCATATAATCTCTCACCTGAGAAGCCATCACCGAGAGGCCTACCCATTCACAGCTCAAATTTTAACAGATTCATGAATTGCTTAAATTTGTCAAATTTCCCAGTTAGGTCACCTGGGAGGCTGGGAATCCTGAAGGTTAAAGATTATTAATCCATCACAAGTCAAATAGCAGATAAATGGGAAATAAGAAAATATAGAAGTACATCAGCAGTGATTGCAGCTTCTAGTATATCAAGAAAAATACGACGATCATCAGGTCACAATACATCTAAGGTCATACAGTTTGAAGAATCTAACTGGGACTTGGAAGAATTCAGCAAACTATTATTATGAGCCAACAATTCCGTTTCAAAACATAATTGCTGAGATATATGATACTGAAAATTCCTTTCTTCAAATATCTTTCATATTTAAACTCGAAATATCTAGAAAATGAGAGCTTTGGCCTTCTTATGATAACATGAAAGTAGCAGCTAGCAGCCATACTGCAACTCCATATTTTAGACGCTTTCAATGAATTCATAAGACATGCAAGGACCGCTCACAGTTTCGGCGGCAATGTGAGCAAAGCAAGTCAGCAAGCATATAATGATTTCCAGGCTGAGAAGAGTGTAGATAGACCTGCAATATTCTTATATACGACCCTTGACCACTTATCCGCTTCTCAAACAAACCATATACTAAAAGCTGGAATATAGATCATGCAAATGTTGCGATAATTCTGAACTTTGCAGTTCACAGAACACTATTAGTAGAAAGTAAGTAGTATTGTTCTGTGAGTTTAGTGAAACGGAAGCATGATTAGCATATCAAAATACCGTATTAGCCGACCATTGTATCTGGGAGAAGGACGGCGACGATGTCTCACGTGGTCATCCATGATCGCAGTGGATGTAAATCGCGTGGTGGTCGGTAATGAACTGGGGCGATATGGATGCACCCGATGGACGTTTTGAGCACAATACTTGAGATCTTTGCGACCCCTCTCCAAAGCTGCCTTTCTATCCTGAAATCTCCAGAAAAAATCAAAATCAAAATCAGAGACAGATGGTAGCCGGTGAGGGGAACTGACCATGTGCTGCTGAAGTAAGCCTCTGCTTTTCATGTTCTAGTTATACTTGCCAGCCTAAAACTATTTTGGTCACATATGGACATGAAGTCAAACTGATTGTCCAGGGGCTAAGTAGTTCAACACTTTTTCACTGCTAAATAGTTGAATAGCTAAGGGATATGTATATCTTATATTGTTGTAAAAGTAGTTCAGTGATGGCCTTGTATTCCTGTTTCGTTCTGAAATATCTGTGCATGGCCAAGTCGCCAGAGCCAAAGGGGAAAACGAAAAGGAATCAAAACGCAGTCAGTTTGAGTGGTACCGGCAATATATAGTCTGGCACATCAAATTCACTACTTTTTTTGGCAAACTGATTCACTACATTGATATATCCACAAAGTACAGAATTTGCAAATACAGATATACTACTAACTTCTACAATTCCGTCACAACAAACTGTTGAACCAATATGCATACAATGTTCCTCATACCATGGAGGGGAGCACGGCGCCTGGTCGCGGGCATCGTCAGACTTGAAGTCATAGGAGAGGAGGTCGGAGCAGCGCTCCCTGCCATGGTTGTGGTGGTCGTGGAGGAACGGCTCCGGCGGCCCGCGGCTCCCGTGGCGAAGGGGGCGCGGCGGGCGGCTCCGGCAAGTTGAGCGGTTGGGGGCGAAGGGGGCGGCTCCCGCGGGGGCGGGGCGAAGGGCGGCTCCGGCGGCGGCTGACGGCCGCGGGAAGAACGGCGAGGTGGCGAACTGCGCGCGGGGGAACTGCCCAGGCGGGAGGAGGAGGAGGGGGGCGAGAGTCGTGCGTGTGTGCGTTGTTGGTAGATTTCTTTTTTAACAGCGGGGCAGGTTAGCGATCGGCTTAATGCGTGGCTTGTTGGGTTAAACACAGGAGGATTATGAGCCATCAGATATTGTAGATGAACGGTTAAAATTGTTTGGATCTGCCCCTCTCTTTCTTTTATAGTGGTAAAATATAGTAGATGATTTTCACTATTTTTCAACATGTATTGCATTTTCACGGATAATGCTTTTATACTTTCGGCAAAGGTGCGTGATCCCATCACCTGTCAAACTCCTACGTCGGTGCCTCCTCTCCTCTTGCCATGACTGCTCGTTTTGCTTTCGTTCGATTGTTGCCATGGTGTTCGCTCCTTCGGTTGCTCCGTACGTTTCAGCTTCTTCATGGAGCCTTGATGTGCCTGGTTTCCCTCCTCCCTGACTCTTATTTTTCTCCCCCTACAGGATCTACGAGGTTGCTGTTGGTTCTTGGGTTCTCAGTACCCACCTAGGTGAGCTACGACTTAATTCCTTCTGTCTTATGTTTGATAAATTCCCTTCTGTCTCATGCTTGATAAAAAGTTGTTCTTCTGTCTCATGTTTGATGAAAAGTTGTTGGTCAGTGTAATAATGATTCATTACCTCCTCACTGTGAGCAGTGAAATAACCAGTAAATTGTATTTATTTGCAAATGAAAATAAATTTGTTCCTATGTAGAGAAATTTGTAAAAGAAAACAATCAAGTTGATGTCGTTTCTCATATATAGAGGCCTGTCTTGGCGAAACCAATAATTTTATTATAATTCTTGCAAGCGTTCGCACATTGGTTGCCGGATAGAAGTAGAAGTTCTTATACTCTCAAAAGTAAAAACACTACCAGGTGGGCAGCGATTTCACCGTCGCTGCTACTCTTTGAGAGAGTTAATGCTTTACCAAAAAGTATGTTTTAATAGTAGTGTGGCTGGTTTACAGTTATATATAACTGAATAGTTAAAAGTATTCCCTGTGCACTTAAATTGAGCTCATAAAATTTTCTTTATCATGTGCTTTTTCTGCTGCAGATCATTGCACTTCTCCTAGAGGACAGTCTATTATCATAAGGGTGAGTGTCCAGCTTGCTATGCATAATACAATGATGCCTTTGGTGTTGGAGGAGTAGGGATCATTGTGATATTAGTTCTCATTTTTTTGTGGTAGTTTCCTTTTTTTACACTTCCTTCAGTTAATTACATTTTGTTCTTGGAATGCGTAATCACACCCACCCCCATATCTAGCTAGGTTCTTTCTCTCCTTGGGCTCTTTTAGATGTAAAGGGAGGACTAGCAATCTAGCATTCTGTGGCATGCTAAAGTTTTGATCAGTTCTTCACAGTTTCATGAAGACACACATTGAATTAATGGAATACAGTGCTTTTCTATATTGTGCCTTGCAGGAAACTTGTGTGATTGGCAATTAGCATCAACACTTTGAAGAGCTCGGAGTAGTAGTTTGAATGTAAGTATTCTCCCTCTTTGTGCGTATCTGCTTCTTTGTCTTTCAAGCTGCTCTATTCCCAGTATGTCAAATATGGTTATGTTAGCCCTGAGTTTACTTTAGTTTCAGTTTGTATATTTGATGCATCAAAAATAATATTACTTGGCTAATAAACCTTCTTTCCGTGATACATGGTCATTAAGCTATTAATGGTGTTCTTCTGGATTTACGTTGAGATTTGTCAATAGCCTACATAACTGCTTCTTCTGTTTGCCTACCTTTTGCCCAACTTTACAGACTTTACAGGCTTCTGAATCCTTTTATTTAGGACCAAGGAAAAAAAATGCTAGCTGTTAATTGTGTTTTCTCACTGACTAGGACCTATCTTGCCTAAGTGCATGCCTAGGCGTGCTTAAGAGATAGGTGTTCACTGGCAAAAAAAAGAGCTAGCTGTTCTATTGTTGCATAATAAATCAGACGTAGCCAACCTGCACCGTGCTTTACATAATAGATCATGTGTTCGTTTTTGTTCGTCAGGAGTGAACTGTTTTCTATGAACTCGTGTTTAGTCCTCCAAATGTGGTCATCACATTTTGCCTCTAGCTGGATAGAGTAGCTGATGTTTAGCATCCTCTAAAGGCAAACACTTGAAGAAAACATACTTTTTGCCTACTGTTGCAGAAGGTGTATGCTGAACTTGCTAGCTGTATAACTTTTTAGCCTAACATGGGTAAGGGGAAAAATACAGAAAGAAAAGGAACACCCAGATTTTCTTGTGGTTGTGCCTATTTTGGCATTATTACGCAAAATTAAACAAGTACTGAAACGGCTTTCAGCGATGAAGTTTCACTGCTTTATTTTTGCGCTTATGATAATGTATTGCACATTGGCTTCTCTTCAGGTGTTTCTAATTTGACTGTGAGTGCTGAGTGCAGCTCTGTTATTTATCATTTTCTAATTCTTTGTGATTTCTAGGAATTCTTCTACTCAGCATTGTTCATATCTAATTCAATATATTTTTGATTCATTGAAGGCAACTAAAAAATACTTATGCTATTATAGATTCCTAAAGCTATGCATTCTGTCGAGCTATTTTCTTCTTTAGTCATGACATCTATTACAATTCCATATTTCTACAGAGAGATAAGTTGTAAATTTCTGATAAGAATTTTGAAGGTTTGGCAATTATAATATAGTAAACGCATATCCTGAAGTTAGAATTCCTGTACCGTTAATCTATTACCAGTAAAACACCTATCTAAATCAATGCAGGGTTTAGAAGTGAACTTCAGGGATAATTGTTCATGTTGCTTGAATTATAATTGTATGAGGTTTTATTATTTTTTAATTTTAATGAGTGGTATGTCTGCAGATTAACGGTAAACTTTTGGTAAAAGCCTTCCTTTTGGAACCTTGATAGTGCTCATTAGTTATATTGCTACACGTTGTTATTACCCCAAAACTAATGAGCACTATAAGTTTCCAGAAAGAGAGCTTGTAATCCCATGACCCATCTATGGAAAAAAGTAGTCATTACCTTGACGTTTTAATTCAATTTGATGGCAGATTTGATTGTGTCTTGAAGTAACAATATAGAATCAGCTAGAACTGAAAGGTCGGGTCACTTCTGATTATTTCGCATCATTTATTTGTCAATTTTTTGAATTGATTCTAAAGAAAAAAGTATTATTACATATTCGTCGTCTATTGTGAGAGATATCATTCTTTTTAGGTGTTTAGCTGATATATGGTCAGTTTATGTTATTAGGGTGCAATATGAAGCTCGCATTAGTTCATTAAAAGAGGTATTGTTCATCTGTCATGCTTTGTCCTATCACATTTATTTCTCTCCGGGATGTGAAGGGTGTTGTTAAAAGTCAGGAAATTATTACCTGTCGTCTAGGTTTTAAGAGTACCAGTGTATAAAATGCCAAGACAAGCATAGGGGCTTTGCAAGACATAAAGCTATATCCTGAGAAGAATAGATGGAATTTTTCTCGTGGTTTGATGGACATTTCTGTTCCTTTCTCGATGGTTTCTCTGACTTTGTGAACCCAAAGGACTAGAAATCAATATTTGACCATTGTTGAATTAGATTGCCCTTTTTAACATTGATAGTTTGTTGAGATATGATGCAAATATTGATAGTTTGTTGTATAATCGTATTGATTCTGCTGAACGGAGTCTCCTTTTGTGCAACACTGATCTTTCTACTCAACAATAGCTTTTTTACAGTTTCCAGAAAGAATGGCTTTCTTCCTGTATTTTCTTGTTTTATTAATTAATAGCTTATGTTTCTTCTTTGCAGGCAAGCAAACTGCAACATGATTATCTCTTTAACCCTGTTAAGGTAAAGTATTCTTCTTTGTATTTTGGTCATTCAATATTGAATCACAATTCACAAGTGGTCTATGTCTTTCAACGCGGTGCCTCATGTCCGATCACTAAACAATATTGTAACAGTTCAGAGGTACTTTGAATGCTTATATTTTTTGCTTCCATTTTTTCCCAGTCCAATGTCCTCGTAATGATTTAGTGCCTCATGTTTGGCATTTCTAATGGGTAGAGTTTATCAAATGGTTCATTTGTCCACACGATCTTGACATAGTCAGGAAGCATCATATTTGTACTTTGTGTGTGTTCCTCAGTTAACCCTTTTGATCTTTACGATGCATCAATATTTAATAAGTGCACATGCACACAAGAACATGAGACTAGCCACAATGGAGAGTAACATACACTAGTAACATACACATATCCCTAGACTATGTTACTACCTTAATAGTAGGTAGTAACATAAGTGTCGTAACATGTTAAGCTTTATTTATTAGGCTATAGACTCATATTGCATTGGGACATGTGATGTTACAGTAACTAGCTAAGTTACTAGTACTACATCTCTCCTCATTAACTCATTGCCACATAAGAAAATTTGCTAAGTTGGACTCAATGTTACTACCGAAATTACTCCCACTGTGGCTAGTCTGATAGCACGATGATTGCACTATTCCAGTGCCTTGATTGTATGGCATAGACATGCTATTATGCGTAACTACTGCTTGTTGCGCTCAAATCCTTTTCATTTCAGGTCCTCCTGTTGTAGTCATGTGAACTTACAAAGTTCAATAGCTATACACTGGGTATTCTGAAGAAACTTTGCTATCCCTGGATTATAAATGTCAAATACAGTTGACATCCATCGTTGTTTCTCGATTTTTCACCTTTAAATGTATTAAGGTTTTTTCTTTTGTCCACAAGTGAAGCTTACTTGATGTACCTATATCTAATAGCAAAGTATTTCGAATGCCTTCTTCATTTCTGTCTTGATTAACATGTCCAATTTCTTTTTCTTGCTAGAGATGTATATAACGGTGTTATGCATTTTATTTCCTGCTATGTAAAAAACATTTTGTGTCCAACATCTTAGTTCATCGAATGGTTTGCTAGCTATATCACTGGCTTTCATGCTTTAAGACGATGAATTTAACCTGCTGGTCATTCATATCTCCATCCCTCTGCAATGAAAAAAATGTGAATTGCTCTTGCCTAATTTTGGAAAACCAAATCTGCATCATGTTGATATGCTTCACGGCGATCATGCTTTTCACACCCATATAATGATGCCGTGCTTTTCCTTTTGATAGTACTTTTTGTGTGTTCCTTTATCTTGGGCAGTATGTAAGTTACTTTGTCAATCATGTATAGTATGGAAGTTATGTAAAGGAATATTTACTGAAATATTATGTAAAACCTATGGTTCAAAGCAAATCTTTGGTAAATTAGAATATTGACTTAACTATTTGGCAGTGTTATTATTGATGGTCTGGAATTTCAAACTCATCCGTTTAATTATTTGAGAGCATCATCAATATTTTTTCCAGCAACATAATTACAAAAATAAACATGGCCACAAAATTTAGCTTCTTAGGCAAATAAAGTTCAATGTACCATTTGCATCATCTAAATGATTTCATTCGAATTTGAATGCCACCTGTATCATCAAAAATCAGGCACAAACATAGTTACCTTCATGTCCACTTCCATAATCTGATTGTGTTAATGCTGCTCCATGAAAGACAAAAACAATTCTTCTTACTAATGAACAACATCACTTGCAACAAAATTAGATCCCAGCTATTATGAACATTTTATTATCTACTCACATGATGCATATATGTCTACTCATGCTATCTTCTTCTTTGTCGTCAGCCTACAGTGATGGAAAGAATCAGAATCCCAACAAAAATACTGTTCAATGCTAGATGCAGCAGCTAGGCCTCCCAGATGAAGTGTACTCAACACAGAAGGCAAGAGCAATTGGTCTTGGCGCAACTATTCACTTCTATCCCTCCAAGCATCAACTGGACAACAATCTTCCAAGACAATCAATATCAATCCATGTATCCAACAAACTAGAAGATGTTGAAGATCAACTAGCAAACGAAGCTCTCAAGTACATGAAAAGCATCCACCGTAAAGTGCCGTAAAGTGCTGCAGGACATAAACTACGACAAGATGCAGCTGCTCCAGCAGAAGTGTGAAGCTCTTGAGCATCAGCAGAAAGAAAAGGACAACCTAATAGACTATTTTAGCAACAGTTGGTGCTATAGCCTCGGTGGAGATCACATGGCAGCAAAGGAACTTTACCGTATAATAGATAGCAACTTCACAGCCGGATCAATATCCAAAGACAATGATTGGAATCATATTTTGTCGCAAGTAAGATATGTTGCTGATCATACAGCCACACAATCAGAGTATGAACTCCAACAGACAAACAAGTACTACTGGAGCTTGGATGATGATGTTGAAGGAATTTCTGCTATGAACAATGAAAACATCCAACCACAACCACTATGAACAATTGCCTGAACAAGTTTTCAGCGCCGATGATCCACCAATCACACTGACTAATGTTCATGACTTCATAATGGCTATAAGATGTCTCTCTCCCTATCTACCTTCCTTCCTAATAGCATTGTAAATATTTTATCGTAAGCTTCTTAGATCACTATGTATCACGAATAATCCATGTGTTCTAATCTGCCCCTAAATATATTTATGTTCACTCTTTCAATACTTGCCTTACTCTCGCCCCTTGCGCCATTGGCGCAACGGGTCATCTAGTTCATTGAAAAGCAAGTGAGTCATCGATGAGCCAAACACTCTAACAACATGCATTTTAACAGAATTCTAACATGCATTTTAACATGCATTTCACCATTTGGACAAAACAAGCATATGAAGAGGGAGGGAAGAGGGGGT
This sequence comes from Triticum aestivum, assembly GCF_018294505.1. Lineage (NCBI taxonomy): Eukaryota > Viridiplantae > Streptophyta > Magnoliopsida > Poales > Poaceae > Triticum > Triticum aestivum. Next base: position 654,362,139 of record NC_057799.1, on the reverse strand, counting down.
GGCACACCTCAGGGTTGGGATCGGGGTCGGGGTCGCCGGGGCAGAGAGGGTGTGTCCTTCTCCTCCTCGTCGATCTGCAGAGAGACCACATTTGGTCAGAGAGAGAGAGAGAGAGAGAGAGAGAGAGAGAGAGAGAGAGAGAGAGAGACCTGCCGGCGGAGAGAAGAGGGGCGGCACGGGGGGAGGGCCGGGCCGAGGGTGCATCTAGGGCAGGGGGCAGCACGGGGGGAGGGAGCGTCGGGGTGGCCAGTGGCCGGCGTCGGGGTCGGGTGCGGCGCGCATCGACGGCGGCGTGGGCGGGTGCGGCGTCGGGGTGGCAGTGGCCGGCGTTGGGGTTGGGTGCGCCGCGCGTCGACGGCGGCGTGGGCGGGTGCGGCGTCGGTGGTGGCCAGTGGCCAGCGTCGCGGTCGGGTGCGGCGCGCCTCGACGGCGGCGTGGGCGGGTGTGGCGCCAGCGATGGCGTGGGAGCTCAGAGAAAGGGGATCGAGCGAGAGTGAGAGAGAGGAAAGAGATAAGTGTGTAGCTCGATCGATCGTGCTGTGTAGGCAACTTGGCTATATCGCGGCTCAGCAAAACGTGCTACAGCGAAGTTAGCTATAGCGCGGCTCAGCAAAACGCGCTATAGCTAACTTAGCTATAGCGCTGCCCAGCACAAACCGCACTACTGCTATTTTTTTCTTTTCTTTTTCTTTTTCTTTTTCTTTTTCTTTCATTTCATATTCCACAAACTTCCTTCCTTTTTCTTTTTTTCTTTCATTTCATTTTCCACAAATTTCCTTCCTTTTTCTTTTTTTCTTTCATTTCATTTTCCACAACTTATTAGTTCCTTTTTCTTTTTCTTTTTCTTTTTCTTTCATTTCATATTCCACAAACTTCCTTCCTTTTTCTTTTTTTCTTTCATTTCATTTTCCACAACTTATTAGTTCCTTTTTCTTTTTCTTTCATTTGATTTTGCAAAACTTTCTTTCTTTTTCTTTTTCTTTTTCTTTTTCTTTTTCTTTCATTTGCACTTTTCTTTTTCTTATCTTTCATTTGCATTTGTACAAGTTTGTATAGCAGGGGTATATATAGCTCTAGCTAGCTAGGGTTTAATTTGGTCTGTCGTTGGAGCAATACCACTGTTACCCTCCGGATAATAATTAGTATAATATATATTACATCATTTGTCCGCTAACGGCGGTATACAAAATAGGAACACACAAAAATTGTGAATTAGTTTGTCAGCTTGGGCGACGACGACGGTTCAGACTGATCTTCTTCCGTCTTTTGTTCGTTGTCGAATAATTGAGCCCAAGGTCGTGACTTCTCCTTTTCCAGGGATTACAATCTTTCACAGGTAATGTAGTCTTCATTCTTCTTTTGGCGTATGTTTCATCGTCATCAACATCATCTTCCCTCATCGGATCACCGTACTGGTCGTAGTCTTCCTCGTTGGCGACTCCATCCATTCCGACGATGCTCCTTTTGCCTCTCCTCACGACAACACGGCTGGGATTGATCGGGTCGGTTATGAAGAAACATTGTGTCACATGTTTAGCGTGTACCCATGGCTCATTTTTGGCGGTGGCGTTGACGGTACCGCTATCGGAGTCGGGTATACACATCGTAGTGAAATGTCGGTTTTCTCTTTGTACATTCTTAGCCCATCTGACACGGAACATCGTCGCACTATGCAATCCAGAGTATTTAAGCTCCCATATCTCTTCGATCCTTCCATAATATCTTTCAGTTACATTCCCGGTCATGGATTCCATCGTCACCCCTGAGTTTTCGTCATCACTGTTTATATCTTTCTCATCCGTGTAGAACGTGTATCTGTTGATATCCTATGCTTGATAAGTCGCGAGATTGGTCGACGGGGCATGTGCTAAGGCGTATATGAGCGTTCCGTTCGGACAGCCCTCTTCTGGGGGATTAGCCAGAACTCGCTCTTTGAACCAACGCAAGAAAGTGGAGTTGTGCTCTCTAATAACTTCAGCGTTCGTCCTGTGCACCCCACGGTCACGGTACTTCTTTGCGATGGTCTCTTTGTGCAGTGTCACAAAATCTTCTAGCACATCTAGGTGTTGTAGCACTACTAAGTTTTCCCTGTCAAGGTCATTTTGTCGACACATCCCTATGACCGTTGGTGTGACCTTTGCCTTTGAGCCTTCCACAGTGCTTGTTGACGGGCAAACCAACAACAGGGTCTCCGGTGCCTACTAGATAACTCTCACAGAAAGAGATGCACTCTTTGGTCAAATATCCCTGGGCTATGCTTCCATCTGGACGGGACATGTTACGAATGAATCCTTTGATGACCCCATTCATCCTCTCGAACGACATCATGCTGTGCAGGAATATCGGCCCTAGGTCGATGATGTCGTCCATGATGTGGACACATAGATGCACCATGACATCAAAGAACGTGGGCGGGAAGTACATCTCTAACTCATTCAGTATGACAACGATCTCTTCCTGTAGCCTATGGAGTTTCTTCACATTGATCGACTTTCGAGAGATAGCATCAAAAAAGTGGCATAGGTCAGTAAGCGTCTCACACACATGTGTGTCCACAATCCCTCTAAGTGCAGCCGGGAGTAACTGCGTCATCATCACATGACAGTCATGAGACTTCATCCCACTGAACCTTTTTTTTCTTAGTGTCCAGATATCTGCTTATCTTCCCACAGTATCCGGAACTAACTTTGATTCCAGCAAGGCACTTGAACAATTGAGCGACCTCCTTCGTATCTAAGGTGAAGCAAGAGGGGGGCAACATTGTTCTTCCTTCTTGTTCACTTTTTTGCCCCTATCTTCCATCTCCGTCTCCGTCTCGGTCTCCTCTGACGACTTTTTACTGGGCATTTGGAGATCTTTCCTGATATTCAAAAATTCCAAGTCTTTTCTTGCCTTTGGCCCATCCTTGGTCCTCTCCGGCATGTTCATCAATGTTCCAAGCAAACTCTCAAGGATATTTTTTGTGATATGCATTTGATCAAGGCTATGAGGTGTGTCGAGTTTGGGTCAGTATTCCAAGTCCCAGAAAACAGATCTCGTCATCCATACCTTCAGCAGGGGCTCTGGTGCCTTTTTCTTCGTCTTTCCCGGCGAGGGGCGCGCTTCCCAGTTCTTCAACAACTCATATATTTCTGCACCGCTACGCTTACGTGGAGGACTTCGATGCTCAGCCTTACCATTGAATAGATCTCCACGCTTTCTCCACGGGTCATCCTTCTCGAGCCATCTTCAATGCCCCATGTACACGATTTTCGAAGATCCGCCATCTTTTGATAGCTGCTGAGAAGTTGTATCATCCATGCACCTCGTGCATCCACAATATCCGTGGCACACCTGGCCGGAGAGATAGCCGTAACCGAGATAGTCCTGCACCATCGTGATCAGCGCGGCTCTCATGTAGAAATACTCTCCTTTGCTTGCATCCCATGTCTTGGCCGGCGTTGTCCATAAGGTCTGTAGCTCCTCTTTCAGTAACCAGAGATACAGATTTATATCATTTCCCAGTTGTCTCGGCCCTTGAATAAGCATAGCCATGTGTATTATTTTTCCTTCATGCACAACCAGGGGGGAGGTTGTACATCCATACAAACACGGGCCATGTGCTATGATTGGTGTTCTGGTTGCCAAACGGATTCATGCCATCACTACTAGCGCCAAGCATGATGTTCCTTGGATCATTTGCGAAAAAATCAAATTCAGCATTTAATGCTCTCCACTGGCTAGCATTTGCGAGGTGTCTCAGCTTCGGATCATCTCCGTCATCTGGCTTCACCCCGCGTGCCAGCGCATAAGCTTTGCTTCCTTAGGATCTACGAAATACCGCTGTAGACGCGGAGTGATCGGAAAGTACCATACAACTTTCTGTGGAGCTTTCTTCCCAGCCTTTTTATATCGTGAAGCATTGCACTTTGGACAGATGGTTTTTTCCACGTGCTCGTTCCGATATATGATGCAATCATTGATGCATGTGTGATATCTAATGTGTGTCAGATCAAGAGGGCACACAATTTACTTTGCCTCCTCGACACTAGTAGGACACAGGCTTCCCGCGGGAAGAACCTTCTTTAGATACTTCAGAAGCTCATCCAAGCTTGCATCTGTCCATTTGTTTTTTGCCTTCGTCTTTAGAAGTTCTAGTGTGAAACTCAAGCGGGTCACCTCGGGATTGCAACCATCATACAAAGGAGACATCGAGTCTACCTCCAGTTGCGCCAGTTTCGCCTCCTCTCTAGAAGCAGCTCTGTCGCTAGTCGTCTTCTTGCGAAGCAGGTCTCGAACATGCGGGTCCCGCATGGCTGACCTTAGTAGCGACGAAGACGGCGGCGTGTCCGCTTCTTCTCCGCCTTGAACTGCCTCTTCGTCGCCGTCGACATTTCTGAGGCTGTCTTCCTCTTTGGGCACATAATTGGTCATCTCTTCGTCTGGTGGCCCCATGTCGTTATTTCCTGCCCCGTCGACGTCCTCATCATCATCATCTTCTTCACTTATACACCGAGTATGGCCATCCATGAAACCATGCATGAGCAGGTGCGCCTTGAATGTACCACCCTCAAAGGGGTCGAGCCTGACTATTCCTTTGCATTTTCGACACGGACATATGATGTCTACTATGCAACTTTATTCTTGTAGACACGTGTTGGACCTCCAAGCGCAGAGTTTTGTAGGACAGTAGCAATTTTCCCTCAAGTGGATGACCTAAGGTTTATCAATCCGTGAGAGGTGTAGGATGAAGATAGTCTCTCTCAAACGACCCTGCAACCAAATACAAGAAATCTCTTGTGTCCCCAACACACCCAATACAATGGCAAATGGTATAGGTGCACTAGTTCGGTGAAGAGATGGTGATAAAAGTGTAACATTGATGGTAGAAATATATTTTTATAATTTGAATAAATAAAAACAGCAAGGTAGCAAATAGTAAACGGGCGTAAAAACGGTATTGCAATGCTTGAAAACAAGGCCTAGGGTCCATACTTTCGCTAGTGCAATTTCTCAAGAGTGCTAACATAGTTGGATCATATGATTATCCTCAAAAGTGCAATAAAGAATCACTCCCGAGTTCCTATTAGCGGAGAACAAAAGATAGATATTGTTTGTAGGGTACGAGAGACCACCTCAAAGCTACTTTCCGTTCGATCTAATCAAGAGTTCGTACTAAAATAACACAAAGCTATTTTTTCCGTTCGATCTACCCTAGAGTTCGTACTAGAATAACACCAAAGAAAATTCATATTCATAATACTCAATCCATCACAAGGAACTACAAAGAGACCCCAAAGTTTCTATCGGAGAAAAGATAATAAAAACGTGCATCAACCCCTATGCAAAGATTACCCCAATATCACCGCGGGAATCCGTGAGTTGAATGCCAAGACACATATCAAGTGAATCAATATGATACCCCAATTGTCACCTCAAGTATTCATACCGCAAGACATACATCATGTGTTCTCATCTCTGAATATTCAATCCGACAAGACAAAACTTTAAAGGCTAAAGACTCAATTCATCACAACAAAAGTATAGAGGGGAGAAACATCATATGATCCGACTATATTAACAAAGCCCATGATATAGATCACGAGAGAGAGAGAGAGAGAGAGATTAAACAAATAGCTACTGGTACAAACCCTCAGACCCGAGGTTGGACTACTCCCTCCTCATCGTGGTGGCCTCCGGGATGATGAAGATGGCCACCGAAGATGATTCCCCCCTCCGGCAGGGTGCCGGAATGGAGCTAGATTGGTTTCCGGTGGATACAGAGACCTTGCGGCGGCGGAACTTCAGATCTAGGTTAACCCCGAAGGGTTTCGGAATATTTGGGAATTTATAGTGCAAAGAAGGGGTGCGGGAGGCCACCGAGGTGGGCACAACCCACCTGGGCGCGCCAGGTGGGCCTGGCGTGCCCTGGTGGGTTGTGCCCCCTCGGGGCACCCCCCAGGTGCTGCTCTGGCCCAAAGGTTGTCTCCTGGTCCATAAAAAATCATCGTTGAGTTTCTTTGCATTTGGACTCTGTTTGATATTGATTTCCTGCGATGTAAAAAACAAGCAAAAAATAACAACTGGCACTGGGCACTGGGTCAATACGTTAGTCCCAAAAAATGATATAAAGTTGCTATAAAATGATTGTAAAACATCCAAGAATGATAATAAAACAACATGAATACTTCATAAATTACAGATACGTTGGAGACGTATCAACATACAACATCCTTTAGTCTTTTTTCATACATGCCGTCCACAGCGGATTGCTAGTATCTTTCCACCATCCTTCCACTGACCTTCATGATCACCTGCGCGCGGAGCAAATATTATAACCACGTATATATGCGTGCATGGATCAAATTCATACAAAAATTCGGCATGACCTTCCCTAAATATAGGACATATTGAGTTTGCCCGAAATTCGCCGAAACGGAATTGAATCGACATTTCGGCAAAACATAGGCAACTCATGCCACCCGCATTATTTCATCAAATACACAATGTAGGCAACTCAAATTATGCCACACACAATTCGGTATATTCTCATATCACCCACATATATATAGTTTCGGTCCTATCCACACAAATACTTTTTTTGCTCACCTATGTGTCGAGAGGGATATCGAGCACCTTTCTTCTTAATTACCTAATAGCTCTAGATATATAGCTCTGACTAGCTAGCTAGCTAGGGAGAGAGAGCTAGGGAGAGAGTGGGAGGAGAGGGAGAGGAGAGGGAAGGCATTAATGGAAGGGGGTGGTGGAGGGCAAAGAAGAGGGGGGGAGGGCACTAATGGAGGGGGTGGTGGTGGAGGGCAAAGAAGAGGGGGGGTGGAGGGCAAAGAAGAGGGGGAGGGAGGGCTCTAACGGAGGGGTGGTGGAGGGGCAAAGAAGAGGGGGTGGTGGAGGGCAAAGAAAAGGGGGAGGGAGGGCTCTAATGGAGGGGTGGTGGAGGGGGAGCATTGAAAGGAACAAACAAGGTGCAAGGAAAGGGGGAGAAAGGAAGGGGGAGGAAGAAGAGAGTGGAGGAAGAAGGGGAAAGGTGGTAGGTGGCTGGTGGCCATAGCAGTAGCGCGGGTCACCTATGCGTGCTACTGCTATGGGCGCCTGCAAAATATCTACGGGTAGTGTTGCACTACCTATAGCGTGGGCTAGGAAAACACGCTACTGGTAAAATGTTATACATAGAGGAAATAGCAGTAGCGCGTTTATCTAAACAGGCGCTATAGATCCTAAACTAACAGTAGCGCCGGTTGGACAACCAGCGCTGCTAATATTTATTGATCAGGGAGTGTGGTGTGTTACACTTAGCAGTAGTGTGGGGCTAAAGAACAAGCGCTGCTGCTAACAGATACCAGTAATGCTCTTTCTAACCAGCGCTACTACTAACTACTAGTAGTGTGGGGTCATAAACAAACGCCTCTGGTAAACTTCTATCTATAAGCATTTTCCTAGTAGTGAACGACCCATGCTATATCATCTTAGTATAATTGTCTTTTCTCAAAACATGTATTCAAATAGACATAATTTTCAACTTGATATTGTTATTTCTGGCATAAAAAAAATGTGATAGTTTCATGGCTCTAAAAGGATCAAATTGAGATTTCAATTAAGTTTGTTGAAAAAATTGCTATATCTTTAGAAGTTGATATACTCTTGTTTGAAAATAGTAATGATTTCCTAATTTTGGTGTCGAGTATCGCAAGAGTGCTTTTTGTAATGAACATAGTGATGATTATATACGTTAAAATACGGTACTGTTGGTGGTTATTGAACTTTTTTTATTGAGCAAGATACTTTTTTATCAGAGTAAGCGAGATATTTTGAAGTGATGTTGATATACTCAAGATTTATATGGGTAGGAAATCTCAAACATGTAAAAAAGTAAGTAAGTTTGAGTTCAATAACACATTGGAATTAGTTTTGCAAATTATTAAAATGCATTTGTGGTCTCTTTCTTTGCACGATGCAGTTATTTTGGAATAACTCCAAAAACTTGTGTATCCCTCTAAACTTCAATTTGATTGTAATAAAAGTCAACAATACTACTAAATCCACTCATTCATCGATGTCTCCAACTCATAGACAAATGATGTCTGTTTTGTTTCACCATGGGCCACTGCCATAACAAGCAAACAAAACTATCTACCATTACATCCTCCAAATTGAAGACCTGCAGCTTCTTCTTAACCCACACTCGCTTTACAAACACATACAACAACACCAACGATATGTGTATCATCCCTACCTGCAAAATGCGTACTCTCTACGCGAGATCTAACAACACATTCTCCAAAGAGAATCGTTCTCACAAACATACAATCTACGTATCCTCACGTTCTCATCATGCAAGTAAGCATCAGCTAACATCATCGTCGCCGTGCAGTATTGATTCGAGAAGGGCCTCCTCCTCCTCCTGCATACACAAAGCAACCAAAACATCAAACACCAGTCAGTACAAAAATATGATCATCAATAGCAAAAAGTAGCTAGGAGCCAACTAGAAAGAAAGAAAGAAAGAAAGAATGCAATCTCCGGCTCACATACCACCAATGCCGTGAACTCCGTCTCTTCATCTATGGCGCTCACGATGCTGGGGTCGTCCATCAGATCCTGCATGTTTCAAGGTCACCATAAGTAAGTACAGCTGCTGTTCATACACAAAGTGCTTTTAAGTTGCACTGCCAATCATCAAAACGCTCTCCAGCGTATAAGAATAGTGGTAACTGGACCTACATCTTCAGCAATGCGTAGCACACCATCCTTGTCCTGCACAATGACATGCCAATCATTAATTATGCATAACATCTTTCATTGTGGGGTTTATAAAAGCATTTAGCTGCCGAGAGTTGCTAAGCAGGCTGAAAGGGCAACTGATATACCTTGACTGCGACGAATAGAAGCGGATCGACTGGTGTATAGATCATATAGTGTGCACCGTCCTGCAAACAGAGTATCCACGCTAAGTGCCAGCAATAACATATTCACAAGCATGCCAAAAAAACACTGCAAGATAATTACAGTAGCAGCAAGACATGAATATGTCCAACTATTCTGAGAAGGCAAATACATTACAGTCACCGCATCTCTCTACTTGGACGGAATTCGATTATTTGGCTACAGCCACAAAATAAGAAGATAAGTAAAGGAATCTAATTTACTCACCAAGTTGAAGTTGCAAATCTCTACACCTTCAAAAGGTGCCTCCCCGCTACCGCCACTAGAATCTGCAATTTTAATATGACAAATCAAAGAGGGAACTACACAACTAGAAGCACATCACATAAGAGACACACAAACTTTTAAATTCACAGCAAGAAAGATATCATTGAAACCTTTTCTTACAAGCAGGAGCCTATTTTTAGGGGGGATTACTGACACAATAATACTAGACAGGTTAGTGCTTCTGGTTACCGTGGAATTCTTGGATGGCATCTTCAGGAAAGCAGAAGCCACCCCGTGCTGTGTAGCAGAATCTGAAACAGAGGGCAAGAGACTATTACAGTATCATTTTTCGACAATGGAGATCTCTCCCCAGCCTCTGCACACAGCCCAGAGGGTGAAATATCATAGTGTCAGTGTGTTACATAAGCAATGAACACGGTTAAATGTACACATAAGCATTTGTAATGCCCTTGTCTCAGTTCAGTTATAAAGGTTAGAAGTTTGCATTTCTATGGTGTTTCTGTGTGATCCTTACCCGCTTTCTACAAAGTGCATATGCACTCTAGCGAGGGCGTACGCAACCGATGGAATGATCTGCTTAATCTGGTCATCGTCAACCTACAATCAAATGGAGAAGAACACATTGTTTACTTCATTAAACACCATACGGAGAGAAATGGATATTTCTAGTATCAACTGAAATCATGCTTGAACTACAAATGAATTGAGCACTCGGTCGATGAAAGTGTAGGGAACTGGAGACATACAGCGATCCAGCCGCTGAAGTTTGTGCTCTTGAGCACCTGCACAGGCCTGAAAGAAGTAATCAAAGAAGAGGGGAATCACTTATGAACATTGCAAGTTTGCAACTAATTTGCAGAGTGTGGTAAATTACATGTCGACCGGGCAGAGAAGCAAGCATTCATGATCCTGGGTGCTGCTGAAAACTCTCCTGATTATGCACTCCAATGGACGATTGTTCGCGTCATCAATCTGCATAATTTTGCAAGATGAACATTAGGATAATAATGCATTTGAAGTATGAACTGCTAGCTAGGAGAAAGCTGAATGTGGAGCAACTGACGATGGTGACGATGCGCTTGGAGGCGGCGGCGATGCACCGGCCCTGGTCGTCGAGGACGAAGCCGGCGGGCGGCTTGGGCATGGCGCCGCCGGACCGTGTCCCCCCAGCGAACCTCCCCTCCCCCTCCTCCTCATCCTCCTCGTCGTATTCCCTGTACCCCGCCTCGTCGTCGAACTCCTCCTCCTCCCGCCGCAGAGCGACGACGGGCGAGCGGGCCATGTCTGTCGGCGGCGCGCGGCCGGATTGCCCCCTGGGCGGCGGCCGGCCGGCTGAGCCCCTCGGCGGCCCGCGGCCCTGGTGGTGGCGGCTGGGCGCGCCAGGAGAGCCACGCCTACCGGGCGGACCCTGGTCGTCGCCGTCGTCGTCGCGGAGCCTGGGCGGCGGCCCGCGCCGGCGGTTCTGCGGTGGAGGGCCGCGGTTCCTTGGTGGCGGCCGGGACGAGCGCTGCTGCCGCGGAGGCGCAGCCGCGCGGACGGAGACGCACCGCGCGCCAGCCGGCGGCTGGGCCACCCGGGGGATGACCGCCATCCCCATCCCCATCGCCATTGCCAAAGCCGCCATCTTTCACTTTCACTATCCGTTAGCGGGTCGGGAGGTAGAAGACGAGGAGATAACAGAGTGGGAGACAGATATTTGCTCCAGTGGACTCTCACGGGCCTCATCTCATCTGAGCCCGGCCCGGCCCGCAGACGAGCCCACCTAGAGCCCCTACTACCCCCGCAGATCGGCGTCGGCGGCGCCCGCTCCTGCTCCGACGACCGCCGCCGCCAACACTAGCAGAGAGTCGTCGTCGTCGTGGTCACCGCCGGAGACATGTCGAAGCTGCAGCTGCCGGCGGACGACAGCGTGGCGCTGCGCGTCACGCACTCCAACCTCGCCTCCTTCGCCTCCGACATCCGCGTCTCGCAGCAGGTACGCGCCACCAACCCACCTGCTCTCGCTCGGATCTCGCCTCCAGCTTGGATCTCATCTCTAATGGCGGCGGGGGTGGGTGTGTCCGCTCTGCTCTGCTCGCAGACCACCGTGGAGGCGCTCAAGGAGAAGCTGTGGAAGAAGACGGGCACGGCCGTGGGCTCCATGCGGCTGGAGCTCCGCGACGAGGCCGGCGCCAGGGTCGCCGACCTCGACCGCGACGCCGCGCCCCTCGCCGCCTACTCCCCCTACGACGGGTCCGTCCGTCCGTCCCCACCTGCATCTCCTCTTGTTAACTACTGGTATCTTTCTACTGCTGCTGTTGGACTGATGATGGTGTGCTCTGAAGGTACCGGCTGCACATCATCGACCTCGACCCCTCGTCGGTGACCTCCGGCGGGTGGCTGGAGGACACCTCGCTCGTCGAGAAGTACACCATATCGGACGAAGCGTATGACAAGCTCGGCAGTAAGTTCAGGATGCATTCGGCTTCCAGTTTACAAGAAGATGAATTTGGACCCCTTGTGTACCTCTTGTAGAATTCCCAGAGTCTGAAACATAGTTCAGCTTATTCCTTAATTAAAGCTTGGATGACTCTAGTAGAGGAGTCTAAAATATAGTTCAGTTTATCATTTGCACTCGATCATACCATCTAACTTCTGTGCAATCATGCAGCAAACTTCCGGAAGTTCAAAGAGAAAATGGTGTCGAAAAACCCTGTATCGGACGATAAGCAAGTAAGTTGCTCATGCTCTGGACTTGTTTGTTCCTTTCAAGGCTTCAACAGGCATACACATGCAAGCAAGTTTACTCTGTTTCTTGTCCTCTTTGGCAGTCAGACAATCATATGGAGGAATTGTGTGCCAACATCAAGGTCAGTTCGTTTGCTTTACACATGTATGCTAGATTATGTTTTTGCACACGCTATGGCATGGAATATTGCCAACTAATCTGCTCATGTTTAAGCCCCGGTCATCTCAGTTGCCTACCTTGCATACACTGTTTTTTTCCAAGGCAAAGTGTTAAATTTTTATTGTCTAGCTTGCTGCGTAGTAGTAATGGTTTAGCACCCCATCACTGGTTGATCTACCATTTTCATATTTGATATCTGGCATAGCAGCCCAATTAGCAATAACTTGTTCCCATAGAACACGCCGAATTAGTATGTATGAATCCGTGGCCACATCAACTTGACAAACCCACATGAACTTGACAAACTTCCACCATTGGCTGGATATTCTGTTTTTCTGTCTACAGTCATATAGTGCATTATTCTAAGTTTCTAACTGTGAAGGAATATGTGTATTCATCTTCCCCTTGTGTTTTTTGCTAACTGGAGCAGCTATTGGGAGTACTGCAGTGTATAGTTTACTGGCTTTTGTGACCGCTTAGTAGCTTCCTGGTTTGAGTAGCATTTTGAGTAAAGCATAATAGGAATCTCACTCGCTAAATATGACTATCCAACCGTGTGTAGTTGACCAAGTTGACGAGGAATACGGAACTGAGCCAATATAACTGATCACTTATCAACAGGGTACTCTGCTTTCAGAGGCATGTGTGTGTAGTAAATATTGGTCCTTGGTGTGGTGATTGATTCTTTGCTATTGAAAAGAACGGTCTGGAATATTGACACAGGCTTTCTTCTTCTGTGGCGTTAAATGGAAATTGCACCTGTTTTGTTATGCAATATTTTATGATTTAAGATTAACATTTATGTCATAGGTGGGAGACAGATGTGAAGTGGAGCCAGGTGCCAAGAGGGGCACCGTGAAATTCGTTGGCAGAGCTGAAGCCCTTGGGCGTGGATTTTGGGTTGGCGTGCAATATGATGAGCCACTTGGAAAGCACGATGGCATGTATGTTCATTCTCAAACTATGGCGGTGATAAATTTATACTCAGTGCCCAAGTTACCATGGCTTCTTGCGACTAGTAACGACATAGCCTTGGAGAAACAATTCATTTTGTTTGACTTGTTGGGTGCTTGCTGCAGGGTGAAAGGAGTTCGCTTCTTCGAGTGCCCTCAAGGGCATGGAGCGATTGTTAGGCCAGAGAAAGTGAAGGTAGATGCCTACCTACCTTACCTAGTACTAGTATATTTTTCATCGCTTCTTATAACATTCGGTCTTTATGCATCCGGTTAAAAATTCAGGAGTGGAAGTGTTATTGAGCAGTTTCGTTTGCAGGTTGGCAACTTCCCGGAAAGGGACCCATTTGATGATGAAGACGAGATATAGGCAAGTTTATATCTTTGGTGTGGATCGTTTTGGTGTCTCTTCAACTTGTGCCAAATTCATTTGTTATGGAGTCGCTCATCTGTACCTAGTGAGATGATTGAACATGCATGTACTGGCTAGTATTTGTTATGCATGTTGTATCAGCAAAGGGAGGGGATCTAGAATCCATATTTTTATGGAGATTACTTTGGGTTCAACTAGTCGCTGGATGACTAAAAAGTTCATACCCCCAAGAACCAATGACCAAGATTGCGGGCGTTATGGGTATATAAACTTGATAACCATTGGGTTTATATCCAGAAGTACCCAAAAACTCGAAGCACTGTTTTTCATTAGCCACTGGAATCAAAGCAGTAACCTGATTGTGACAAGCATTATCTTGAACTTTAGCTAGCTGAACCGATGTAGCAATTCAGAAATTCTAAAGATGATACAACAGCAAGGAGAACTGAAAATCTGCTAGGAGTAGGAGCCACTTGATACAGTCTTGATGCCATGAAAAATTGCAGCCAAACTTATTTTCTACGAGGATTGCAGAGTAAACTACTTATGCTTCTAATACAATGCCATATTCTCTTGCATATTCTTAAAACAGAAAACAGGAATGGTCACCAAACATACTAGGACATGCTTGTAACCACATCGCCACGGGGTGGCAACAACAGAGCTGTAGATATGATCGTAGCACTCCATTGCTCATCCAGATCAAGCGGTTGCTCGAAATGCATGAACATGCATATGAGCGGCGCACACCTTCTTTATGGCATTCAGCTCCTTGACTACATCGTTCATCTTCATTCTGTGCCTTGGGGAATCCTCACAGCAAGCTAGGCCAATCTTAAACATAGGATGTAAGAATATGTCTATGATACGTTGCGGGTTCCCGCTGTAGGTTGCACTAGCATCTAATACTTCCAGTAGAGTATCAGGATAGGCCATCTTGACATAGTTGACAAGACTTGTCGCGCCATCTCTGAAACAGTCAGTTGGCCTTCTTCCAGTAAACATTTCCAATAGCAATACCCCGTAGCTATATACATCACCAGCTGTGGAGGCTTCAGATCCTGAGCCATATTCTGAAACAAACATATAAACCAAGGGTTCATTGACTACGTAATGAGTACACATAAATTCAGTGTGTTTCACTCTTCAGTTTGAATTGGCAAGTGAACATTAATTAGCGACATAAAATGTATACTGAACAATGCAGTAATTTTAATTAAAAGAATCATTGCTGACCTGGTGCGACGTATCCAATTGTGCCTTTAATCACAAGTGTGCTGCTTTCAGTCGCACCGCCACTTTCCTTGCATGCTTCAGTATGCATTATCTTTGCTAGACCAAAGTCAGCAACATGCGCAACAATGTCATCATCTAGAAGGATGTTGGATGGTTTGATATCGCAGTGAACTATGGGTGGCTCGATTTGGTGGTGAAGATATTCCAGTGCCTCTGCAACATCAAGAGCAATGCACAACCTTTCCATCAGACTTAGCCTTCTAAAGGTCATGCTGTTCTCTGTGTTTGGATGCAGCCACTCATCTAAGTTCCCATTGCAGATAAATTCTAGGACAAGTGCCTTGAACTCATCGCCATTACGGTCCAAACTGCTGCACACAGTAATCACCTTGACAAGTTTCCGGTGTCGGATCTTCCTCAGGGCTTCACACTCCCTCAAGAAGCTTCTGTTAGCTCCTCGTTTGGCAAGATTGAGAACTTTGATTGCTACGGTGTATAAACTCTCATCAAGATTCAGAGTTCCAATGTACACATCGCCAAAGCTGCCGGAACCAATCAAATTTGCTGGTGAGAAGGACTCTGTTGCTTCATCTATCTCCGCATAGGATATCCTCTCATGCTTCTCATTGTGAAATCCGGTTTCTTGATCGACACTATTTGGTTTGATTCTCGTCTTCATCAAGTAGCATGCAGTTAGGGAGCACATGAAGATCAAAGTTCCAACCATGCAAATGAGTATGACCCAAAGACGATGCTTCTGCGAAGCATGGTTGGAACCAATATCTGGGCATGGAGGGAGTTGCAAGGACGAGGGACCTCCGCATAGCATGCTATTGCCACGGAGCAACAATACAGTGGCGTTGCGGAAAATCCCTGCATTTGGCACGGGACCAGATAGGTTGTTGAAAGAGAGGTTTAGATACGTTAGAAGGTTGAAGTTCTCGAGGAACTCAGGTATGGCCCCTCCTAAGTTGTTTCTAGAAAGATCCAACTTTTCAAGGCCCCTCAAAGAAGACAAACCTTTTGGGATTTGCCCTTGCAAAAGATTTCCTTGCAAGTATAGGCAATTCAGTTGGACGCAACTGCTGAGAGCTTCCGGGATTTCACCAGATAGCTTGTTCATGGATAGGTCGATTTTGCCGAGGGTGCTCAATCGTCCTATCCGAGTTGGGATGGAGCCAATCAGAGCATTGTTGGAGAGGTTGAGAAGTTTGGTCAGGGAGGGGATGCTAAGTACCTCCGCTGGGATTTCCCCCCTCAAGGAGTTACCAGAAAGATCCAGAGATGTAAGCACTGTGAGATTACCAAGGCTTGCTGGGATGCTGCCATCCAGAAAGTTATTAGATAGAAAGAGGTTGCTCAATTGCGTGATATTGCCTAATGATTGTGGAATCTGCCCATGAAATCTGCTATGGGATAGGTCAAGATACTGAAGGCTAGGAATTTGGCCAATATCCAGAGGCAAGGTGCCTGTGAAGAGGCACTGCTGCAGGGAGAGGATTTCAAGGTTTTGAAACTTGCTTAAACCTGCAGGTATGGTCCCAGTTATGTTGTTCTTACCTAGTTCAATC
Source organism: Triticum aestivum (assembly GCF_018294505.1). Classification (NCBI taxonomy): domain Eukaryota; kingdom Viridiplantae; phylum Streptophyta; class Magnoliopsida; order Poales; family Poaceae; genus Triticum; species Triticum aestivum. The sequence goes on along the minus strand of NC_057799.1, from coordinate 654,345,951 downwards.
CATTTGAGCTCTGCAGATAGGTTGGCAATAGTAACTGGCATAACCCCTTCAAGATTGTTTTCGTCAAGGCTTAGCAACTCCAAGTTACTACAGTTGGTTAAGGATGTGAGGAAATCCCAATCCTTAGGCTCTGTGGTTTGAAGCAAATTGTCCCCTACCAAAAATACCATCAAACGACCATGGATGCCAATGTCCCGTGGAATCGGACCATGATACAAGTTTCCACTAAGAAGCAAACATTTAAGTGCGGATGCATTTGACAAGGAGGCTGGTATTGGTCCTTGGAATTGGTTCACATGTGTGGCCAAAACACTTAGCTTGGGAAGCTTAAAGCCAATATCAAGCGGCAGAGATCCTGTTAGCTGGTTGAAGCCGACGTTTATGTTTGTGATGGAAGAAATATTGAACATGGATGGAGGAAAAGGGCCTTCAAGTTTGTTATCCATGACATCAAATGTATCAAGATTAGACATCTTACCAAGATCTGGAGGGATATGGCCAGTGAAGCCGTTCTGGGTTAATCCTAAGTGTGTCAATGAAGTCAGGTTGCCCAGCCATCTTGGGATTTGGCCATGGAAGTAGTTGATCTTCATGTCAAGGCTTGTGAGGGACGTGAGGTTGGAGAACGACATGGGAATATCACCAGTCAGATTGTTATGGGTAAGGTTGAGAAATGTGAGCTTTGAAAGGAGACCCAGAGAAGAAGGCATGGAACCAGAGAGGTGGTTCTCCATCAGGTCCACGACGCCAAGTGATGCACAGCGGCCGATGCTGCCTGGGATCTCACCTCCCAGGCTGTTTGTTGAAAGGTTGAGTACACGGAGACGGGTCAGGTTACCGAGCTGCGGGCAGATGGTGCCGACCAGGCCGAAGCCATGCAGGCGTATGGCAGTGACACGGTCGGGGTGCTGGTGGTCGCTGCAGGACACGCCCATCCATTTGCAGAAACCAGGCACCTTCGTGTTCGTGCTGCTGGTACCATTGCCAGCGCCAGCACCAGCACCGGGACGGTCCCATGACCAAGAGGACAGTGCCCCCGTAGGGTCACTGGTGATGAAGGATTTGATCGACAGCAGGACCGAAAGATCGCCGCTGCTGGCAGTTTCATTGTTGGTAGTTTGAGAGCTGGATGCGACGAAAAGGAATAGGATATGAGTGAGAAGATGGAGCATGAGGAGCTGCTTCCATGTCCTTTTGGTGCTCATGGTTGAGCAAGGAGCTAGGTGGAGGTGATTATTGTTTTCTTGGTTCTTGCCCATCTGTTTGTGTATGTCCAAGTTGTTAAATAAGCTGGAGGTGGTCCTATGGGTTTCGAGTTTTTGTGATTAATTATGTCACCTTCAAGAAAACAAGCGTGACAATGACCAGTGTTTCGTCTTGCGCGACATGTGGTTAAAGATACCGCATACAATTCCACAAACTGAAGTGTCCCGATGATGTTACAGCGCAATGGCAATAATTATTTCGGAGAAAAACGGGGTCCCATGGATGTTTATGTTCATATGGAGTGATCAGATGGATGAAAGGTCACCAGATACTGAAAACTGATACGGCTCCAGTTCCGCCACGAAAGGTGTTGTTGCAGAACTGGGCGCATGCTGTATTTTTCCATTGGGTGCACCCAGTTTCTACTATTAATAGATGGCCGGAGGTATTTACCTTCCAAAAGGCTGATCATGATTTCATATTTGAATATGGACCTAATAATTTTTACGAGAGATGTTCATACATAAATTCTCTCTTCTAATTAACTTCTAAAAAGGGCGCGTGCTAAGTAAAACAAACTTTTACTTTTCTTTGTAGTGATAAATATCTCTTGTCAGGATGGGAGAAAATGATTTGTGATATTGACTAGTGCGATATCCTGATGCCATGCTAGTTAAAGATCTGGCATGTTATTTCAAACCTTGAAATATTCCAATGATGTTACAGGGAACGGCAATAAATTGGATGTAGAGAAAATCAAGGTTCATATGGACTTTATGTTCATGTGGCGCAATCAGCTCTACAAAAACTTGATATGGACTAAGATTGAAAACCCACTTAGTCAGAAAAGTCAATGAAATCATAGGGATCTCAGGAAACATGATGGTTTAACATAAAAAATAGGATTTCAAAACTTATGTACTTTATGTTTAGATTATATTCTTTCTGATCCATGTTTTTGTTTTCAATAACCACTTCTTGATGACCAACCGACAAAATTGGCAAACTATTTAATTGGTGAAACTTAGCTTTGTTAAGTAGCGCGGGCCACTTTGCTAGTTTTCTGGAGACTAAAGTAAATGGAAGACATGCTAGGTGTGTGTTAAATTCTCAAAACAATTTTTTTTACATTTCAGGGACAAGTTAGATATGCTCTTACAGTGCTAACCCGGAACCTAAACAATAATCTTGTCTAGGATGTGGAGAGAAGGCAGTGCACATGCCCTCGAGAGAAGTCAGTGCACATGCCGACATCAAATCTACAGCGAGAGCGATGAGTGGTTACGAAGCCCGCCTCCTCCCCCCTGCCCCCCCCCCCCCCCCCCCCCGCGCGCTAATTTGTACATAGCTCTTCAACTGCTGAGCACATTTCATTTGACAAAAGAAATATATTCTATTTCTCTTCTTATGTGCATAGAAGAACATCTTTCATTTCACAACTCACTTGCCATATTCATTTGATCGACCAACTATCTCTATGTTTGAATTCATAAGCAATTTCAACACAATACACTTTCTTCCAATCCCATTTTGTGTGTATGTGTGTGTGCAGGGGGGTGGGGGAGGGGGAATAGATGTGCGGCGAGGTGGGCTATGGTTTTTTTGTGAGGGAGGGTTCGGGTTTTATAGCTGGAGATGGGCCAATTGGCCGACGCGCCTGTCATCACACCATGAATGTGGGATAGGCGGAGGGGAGCAACCTCCCCTTTTTTTTCTGAGAAGTGCTCTTCTCAGAGAAAAAATGGCTTGAGGAAAAAGTTTTGGCAATAACAAGCTATCTTTTGGAAACTAAAGTAAATGGAAGGCATGCTAGATGGGTGTTAATTTCTCCAAACGAATATTTTACTTTATATATAACTTCTAGGGGATAAGTTGGAGATGCTCTTACGGGGCTGATCTAGAACCTAAACAATAGTTGCAGTAATGACTGCCAGTCCAAGAATAGTTGTTGCTCGTTGAGGGCACATTATGTACAAAGGGATCAAACGATGCATTATACGTACTGGATACCATAGTAGTATGCCCAATATGTAGTAGGTTCTACATATTCTTAGACTTGTTTGTCAATTCCAGCCGTCTGAGAGCAGCTTTGTTTTTCTGCAAGTGTTTCCCTTGGTTTCCCTCACCACAGGTATATATCAGACATCAGCAAGGATTTGAGCGTGTGTGGGTGGGTGGGTGGGGGGGGGGGTCACAGATTAGTTTTTACCATGTTATATTTTTGTATCCATGGAGATGAAGCCTCCACGGTGAAGACAACATTGCTTGAATAATAGTTTTGTGCCTCTACTCCACAGTGGTGTGTCAGTGTGGCACTCAAGATCGATAGCTCAAAGCGCAAGATCCTATGGAATTTTGGCCCCATGGATAACAGTTCTCGATCATGTGGTTTGTTGTTCGACGCTTCAACCTATCTTGGCGCCGGTGATGATTGTGTCAAGTTTGGTGTGGTTATTTGTTCTCTAGCTTTTATCCTATGTAACACTGGGGTTCCCCTCGGGCAATATGGCTCGAACTAGAGATTCACCAACTTGTCTTGCAAGGGATGTGTCCCCGATTACAGTGCATTAAACGATACTAGGCTCTCACCTATTGGGGATGGGAGACTCATGCGGCGTTTCAAAACCATTGAGTTTAGCAAAGTTTGTGTATATTTGGTCTCCTCATTTTCACCGGAGTCATGGTGAGACGTTGAGCTGCAAATTTGGACCTCAAGATGCTAATTCCAAATAACTTCTATTTAACTTTTAGTTTTATCATAAATCTTTATTGTTCAATGTATGCCCGTTTATTTAATCTAATGTATTTTGCTTCCTTAGTTAATAAAGAGGGGTCTTATTTCTCAAATAATTATAATACTTTCGTGCATTACTTGATTTTTAAAAAAATAGTTAGTGAAGTCACGGATCTTAGTTGGTTAGAGGTTGTTTTTGGCAACATCCAACATTGGTATCGAATCAGTTGAGAACATACCAGATTGCTTGTATCTCCAGAATAGATAGACATTTCAAGCAAGTTATGTTTTTTAGAAATAGTCAACATAAAAGATTAAAAGACTAGTGAACAACACTACAATTCATATTAGTTTGAATTCTGAATAAGCATGCATACTACAAACTGCATGATTTTGATACAAAAAATCCAAATTATGCATGTGCCAGTAGCAAACTATTGCCCCACCCCTTACCCTGATAATTAAGGGTGGAAGATGGTATTGGAGGACAGAACACTAGTTGGCATTTCGTGCAATCTAGATGTATCTATTTATCCACCACTAAGCATAACGGTCTTGTACTCTAGAAATCTCTCACAGTTTACCAATTGTGTAGATATTTTGACAATCTTATTTACAAGGAGACATACAAGCAAATATTGTGATTATATTTGTTTATTCTGATTTATAATGAAATCCAACCTAACAACATATTTTCCTAAAAATCCAAATTAGCTGAATTTTTTTACAATTTACTAATAAAAATATATTTATAATGACAAATGTTTGAATGATATGCCAAATATTTACCTAATATGCATGATTGTGTTACATCATTCATTCTGCTTACCATACCTAAAATAGTATTCGAGATAGTATAGCAAATAATGCATATTAATAAAATAAAAGTTATTTTACAACAGTATGAGTTATCATTAAGTAAAAAAGTTCAATATAAATAGTTAGAAACATGTACATGTTTCGAAAAAAAAAGTAATTTGACACCGTATTTAGTACATTTTTCCAAAAAAAGTCATAAAATTGGAGGCAAACAAATGTTTTATATTTATTACAAGATTATCAAGAATTCATCACTACAATTTTATCGTTTGTTTTGAAAATTGTAATCAATCATTTTGTCTAAAGTGTGCAGTACACCATTTTAACTTTTTATTAACACTATTACAATAATTGTTTTGGTAAAACTAGTCGATAATATGTCAACAGTCGAATTTTGGACAGTGTGACTATATTTGCAGATTTGAGTAGTCTGGTACGCTTTGCGTATTGAGTTTAATCAGACCATTTTTCGCATTTGTGTACCGAACAGTCTGGAGAATCTCCGAAAATACGCAGCCAACATGAATTTTAAGGAAACATAATGATAGAGGCAAAGGTGTCCCGTCTTTCGATGAGATGGTGGCTATCGTTTTGGAGGAGGTCGACTTTGACGATCCGACTACGATCGTGCGAGGACGCTGCGCCTTAGCAATCGCTAAACCAACTCCGAGAGGTTATTGACCACGCCGGAGCACGATCAACCTGACCACGAAAGTCTGTTTCCTGCAAGCAAACGAAGAACAAGCAAGGAACTAAGATTGCAATCTGGATATTGCGAATATAAGAGGAAAGCTTTATTGATCAAGGTGGGGTTCTGTGACGCCTTTGTCTGGTCGTTGAACACAAACGAAGTACGCGAAGTTGCAGCTATGGTGAACTTTTAGTCTAAACAAAACCCAAAGTCTAAACGGTGCCCTAAGGGCTGTATATATGGAGGAAGAGGGGGGAATTTCGTGGCCCTTGGGGAAGGGGTCCGAAACCAACCCTATCTCTTGTTTCCCAACACATACGGACTCTAAAAATAGCCTATACTTATGTATTTCAAAATTACATCGGCCTGGCCCAATAATAAGGTGACGCAGCACCTAGAATAGCCTTTGGACGAAATTTATGAAGTGGCATCTTGTATATTTCGTCCAAGGCTTCATGCACTCATTATGGTGGCTTCAAAGTCCTGAAATCATCACTTGTAACTCCGTTCTTGTTCCCCTTGCGCATGTCATCCTCTCCATGCTTGGTCTTGCTCCAGTGTTCATCCTTCTTCAAGGTAGGCCCTTCATTTGTAAGCAAAACAAATGTATCCAATTTAGGCAGCATCATATTCTCATGAACATTAGAATCATTACCAAGAAACGAAAGTACCTGAAAATTTAAGTGGCGTGCGCGAGCTCTAGTAATTGGTCCAGTATATGTAGCAGTAAGGGCTGTGGGTGTAACAATGGTATTGATGTCCTCGTCACATAAACTTAAAGTAACTAAATAGAACTGGATGATGTACCGGTGACATACTAGGCATGGTCTATGAGGCCACCGACACCTCCGTCGGCGTACATGTCGTCATCTGGACCGTAGCCCCCACTATCTTCCTCGTCGTCGCGCTAGGGGCGGCAGGCTTGCCAGGCGTTGCTGCATCCATGTCCGACTGCCGTGGTGCGCTCACGGCGCAAACGCTCCATCGCATCCTCTAGCACCTGCACCGCTTGTCTTCGGCGGCTCGGGTGAAGCGGGCGCTCAGACTCCATCGGCCCCACTTTGAGGAGCTGGACATTGAGTCAGCGCCAACAACAATAGTTCGATTGGCCCAAGCCTTCGTGAGCACCCAGGCTGGCGGCACCTCGCTCTTCGTGAACGTCGCCCTAAGCGTCATATTGCGCGTTTGCACTTGGATGAGGTGTTGCCATTGCGCCTTTGAAGTAGTAGTGGATGTGTGGGGACAACTTAGACGACGACGAAGAGGCCGGCTCCTCCTTCTTGATAGTGGGGAGGACAGGGAACCGCTACTGGCTACATCAGTGGCTTCTCCTTCATGTGGCGTCTCATCTAGACGTTGGGGGGTGAGGGGGATGCCTACTCCTTCACGCAAAAGCATCTGATTTGGACGTTGCGGTTGCGCGGATGGAAAGGTGGCATTGGGCTCGGCTGGTTAGGGACCAACACAATGCATCGTTCATTTATGTTGCAAACTCATCTTCCGTCGCTGCAGGGAGGAGGGTCGGCTTCTGCTCCTCCTCATCTGAAGAGAGCGTCTCCACTTTAACGGTGGATGGAGCCATGGACGATGAGGGGACCGATGAGCGTGGCGTCGGCGAGAACTTGATCCTGAGCTGGATCCACCATCGAGAACTCGATCTAGAGTTGGATCTGGCATCCTGGCAGCTACTGCCAAGTAGCCACCGCGTTTAGCTGCCAAGAAACCACCATGTTTAGGTGTTCTTGGCACCCTTCTTCCCGCCTATCGCCAACTAGGGTATGTGTGGTGTTTATTGGAGGTATAGAAGAGGAGGAGTGTGCAGATAAGCTTTGCCCATAGGTGTGCTACGAAGTCAAACAGAGTGAATGCTCGGAGGGTTATGAAGCGGAAGCAAAGAGGGTTTTTGGGACGAGTCCAGGGTGTCGGTCCAATGTGATGGACGTCCAGATTCCACCAGAGCTCTTCTCAATTTTTGGCTAGGCTCTGTAAGATTTTGAACATCCGAATCGTTCCGCCCCATTCGATGACCCGCGTTGGAGGCCTAAAAAGTCCAGACCATCTGGACAAAACATGTGCGGGTGTTTTGCTAGTCCGCATTGAAGACACCCTGACTGTGCCAACTAAGGGCATCTCCAGCAGGTTGTATGTTAGTCTTGTTGGTAAAATGTCCATCTCATCAACCAACAAGCTATCATACAACTACTCCAATAAGTTGTATCTAAGTTATCCAATAGATGGTGAGAAAATAAATGTGATTGCTCTCTATTTCACCTTGTAGCTTGTGCAAAGGTTGTTGATTAATCTACATACAACTTTGTTTTCTTTTCACATTTATTACATGCCACATTATCATTATATCCTAGGTGACAAATTTACCAACACCTATCTTACAACCGTTGGAGATGCTATTCCTTTTCTCTCCATCCGAAGAAAAATAATATGTCACTTGGCAGCGTGTCAAAAACTGGTCAGCAAAAGGGGGCCGGGAGGAGAGCAAAAGCAGCAACCTTTGCTTGACCAGCGACACTTGGTAGTGGTGATCACACAACCTTTTTTCGAAGTCTAGATCTCGAAGCAACTTTTGATAGTTCTCCTTCAAGTTTGACTTGGGCACTTTTAAGTGCAACGAATGCAACCTAGTAGGTTTTTTTTTTCTGTCCTCCCGTTTTGTTTGTTTGTCTGCTTCTTAACCTTCCATGCTAGCTAGTGGGCCTTTTTCTGTCCGTGGTGAGACGTCGGTGCCGACGAATATACCAACTCCACCTTGGATTCTTCCTTTTTCAAATGAAAAGACGAAGAGAAAATGGTATCACGGGAGGAGTGTACCTAGTAATTTCAGTGTAAACTAGTATTTCCTCTGTTCACAAATACTCTTATAATATGTTTTCAAAATACATACAGGTGAACAAACACACTGAAATATGGATTGTCAAAAAATAAAACCCACTGAAATGTGTCTATATACATTTAATTTACAAAATTTAAAACATCTTATATTCATGAACAGAGGGAGTATCTATTTTCTTTGTACTTCCTATTTTGATTCCAGTTAGTTAAATGAGAAAAGAAAACCAGCTTAGCCACCCATCACTATCAACCTCCGGCCTCTCCTGGTTACGTGCTTCTGTAGACACGTCCGCCACCACCAGCCTAACAGCCCCTCCCCACTTCCCCCGCCACCCGCGGCCGCTGTAGTTGCCTTGCCCTTCCACACTGCACGAGTCGACGCATCTTCAACCATCCCTTTACTCCCTTCCCCTCTGTGAGAGCCCGACTTAACAGGAATGATAGAGTACTCATATCAATAAGAAATTCCTTCTTTTTTTGAAAGTTGGTGCCAACTACGCATGAGTGAGGACAAAGTGCACAGAAAAAACTAGTGTTGATCTGTGGGGGCAAGTCTAGATCCCGTCAAAAGTAACAACCAGTAACCGACGGGTGTGTCCTTGGCGTTACACCTTCCCTCCTCTTCTCTACTGTTGGCGCCCCCTCATCGGTCCGACTCCCCATTGGCGGTGAACCTATGGCCAACCATGTCGCCCCGTCTCCGGCTCGGTCCCGGTGCCGTCTCAGAAACACCAAAGATTCTGGGCCAACCGAAGGTCATAAGATGTATTGTTCTTCTCCATGACAAACAAAATGCACAGAAAAATACCAATAGTTCATTTTACCTCTTAATACGACTTTGTCGTGGATGGCCGGCGCTTCTGTTGTTCTCATGCGCGTGAGTTGTTGTCGGCCTCGTGCATCCTAGCTATTTATGGAGCCGAGCAATATCCACTTAGTGCTACATTTTTTGAGTTAACAAAAACAGTATTTATTTAATTATATGAAACATCTTAATAACTGGAAAAGAAATTGTAAAGGTAGTAGGAGAAAAGTATTCCTGGTACTGTATCTTTCAATCAACCCACCAATCAATGGATTTAGGTATACGGAGGGAGGAGAGATCCATTTGGATTCAGAGCGAGACAAAGACAGACACGAGAGCGGCAGCTTCCTCCCTCCCTCCCTACTCTCTCCTACTCCTTCCCCTTCCTACTCCACTGACGGACGGGACGCGGCCTTCTTCTTTGTCTTCCTCTCCCTCCCCCCCCCCCCCCCCCTCTCGCCGCCGCCTTCCTCCGCCGGGGCTGCTTCAGCTACTAACTGCGGCCGGGGGAGGAGAAAGGCCGCCTCTTGTCCGGCCACCTTTCGGCTGGTTCAGCCCACGCGGGAGCCGGATTGGGATGGAGTCGGCCGCCGGCGGCGGGCTGGGCAGCATGCGCGCCGTGCTCGCCATCCTCCAGTGGTGGGGCTTCAACGTCACCGTCATCATCATCAACAAGTGGATCTTCCAGGTAACAGTCCCCTTCTCCCCCTCTCGCATCTCATCTCGCCGCCGCCGCCGCCAGCCCGCCCATCTCCATTGCTCGGATCTGCGGGTCGGGACACCACCAGGCCCCGTTTTCCGACCTGATTTTTGTGCTAATGCAAGGCAGCCACACCCACAAGGAGCTGGAGGGAGCAATTGGTAGCAACGCGTAGCTCTCCTTGCCCCAATGGGGGAAAAAGGACCTCCCTTTCTGCGGCTTCCATAGATTCATACTACTACTAGTACAACAAGTCAAGAAGAGCACATTCGTTGGGCTGGGAGCTGCCTCTGCTACACATTCACTGGACCTAGTGGTCCAGTCTGATTTTGAGATATTTGTCCCCTTCAGCACTTCAGCTCATCCACCTGTATGCAATCCTTTGTAGTAGTAATGTTTTGCACCTGCAACCGGGGCTCAATTAGCTCTTGGTTTACAGTGTCATGTTCTGGCCGCAAAAATGGAATGAACTATTAATTTACGCTGCATAAACCATATGGCATGAGAACAATGGCCTCCTTTCAGAGAGCAATGTGTTTGTTTGGTGATATGACATTAAATCTTTTCTCTCGCAGAAGCTGGATTTCAAGTTCCCCCTCACAGTGTCCTGCGTCCACTTCATATGCTCCTCGATCGGGGCTTACATCGCGATCCACGTGCTCAAGGCAAAGCCGCTGATTCAGGTCGAGCCTGAGGACCGCTGGAAGAGGATCTTCCCCATGTCCTTTGTGTTCTGCATGAACATCGTGCTCGGGAACGTCAGCCTGCGCTACATCCCAGTCTCCTTCATGCAGACTATTAAATCCTTCACCCCTGCAACCACAGGTACCGTACCCGCTCTTACTGCCTGCATTATTCCTGTTCACAAAGAAGCGGTAGAGTTGTGGTGTTGCTGCCTATTAACAACTTTTCTGACGATTCGGTGTGATGCAGTTATTCTGCAGTGGTTGGTTTGGAGCAAGCACTTTGAGTGGCGCATATGGGCTTCGCTGGTCCCGATAGTCGGGGGGATCCTCTTGACCTCGATGACAGAGCTCAGCTTCAACATTTTTGGCTTCTGTGCTGCCATGATAGGCTGCCTCGCCACGTCTACAAAGACCATCTTGGCAGAGTCCCTGCTCCACGGATACAAATTTGACAGGTACATGCTCATCTCGTTGTGTAATGTCTGATGCTTTAGCAACTGGTGTTGTCTGGCATCCGTAAGTTCAAAACATTTTATCTTCTCTCTTCCTAAAATGATAAGTTGTTTTTTTGAGTTCAAGGATCAAAAGATTTAGTTCTTACTGTAGTGCTACCGTCAGGTTCAGTCCTGTAATTTCTTGCCTCTGTCAGATGATTTATTAAGTATTCTCTGTTTCTACAGCATTAACACAGTGTACTACATGGCACCCTTTGCCACCATGATACTGGCTCTGCCAGCAATGTTGCTTGAAGGAGGCGGCGTAATCGACTGGTTCTACACACACGACTCTGTCTTCTCTTCGCTGATTATCATCCTAGGCTCAGGGGTTCTTGCGTTTTGCCTCAACTTCTCCATCTTCTACGTGATCCATTCGACCACGGCAGTGACCTTCAATGTTGCTGGCAACCTTAAAGTAAGACCATTCTGGACTATCCATGCTTTCTTCCCTCAAGTTTCTCCTCTGTTTCTAGAACTGAACATTCCACTGTAGGTTGCCGTTGCAGTCTTGGTCTCATGGCTGATCTTCCGGAATCCGATCTCCCCAATGAATGCAATTGGATGCGCAATCACGCTCGTCGGCTGTACTTTCTATGGGTATGTGAGGCATCTCATCTCCCAACAGCAGGCTGCTGCCCTCCTAGGGAGCCAAGGAACGAACTCGCCGAGAAGTCGGGTGGAGATGCTCCCCCTTGTAGGCGACAAGGAAGATAAGGTCTAGCAAGGGAATACTCCCATATTCAAGAGCCGTTCATTTCAGCGGTTGACGGTACACTACAGTTTGGCACACAGATGCTGAGTTGAGGGAGGCCGGTAAATTGGTAGGGGGGCAACACTTTCTTGTGAAGCTGCATATGTTGTACTCAGGCAAACTGTGAGGGGTTTGTTCAGTCACTAGTTCTCATAGGGTTGCTAGCTGTCAACTTAGTCAAATCCCCCCAGGACAATTCGTGCGATTAGGATGGTGTCAACTTCTGTTTACTTGTTTTGCTGCCATATGTTTAGACCTTGAACTGCTGGTATGAATATTGATGCCATTATGATACGAATCGTGTTTGCATCGAAATTCCATGGCGCATTGTCTCTGATTGGAAAAGAGGGACTTAGGAACATGAAGGTTAAGCCACTTCCAAAATTTAGTTATGCAGGAATGTAAAGAATTAAACAAATGATCTACAAATCATGTGATTTCACTTTACTCATTGTGAACTTTTACAACAATAAAACTTAGTGGGTACATGTATTTTGGACCTCACTTCCCCCAAAAGTTTGCCTAAAATATGCAAACTTAGGATAACTTTAAAGGTGAATCCATGCACTTATCCTATGTACACTGGTTGCAAAATGGCTAAAAAATAAGCTGGAAGATGAACTCCATAACGGCGAGAGCAGTTCTTCACTGGATAGAGCACGACTCAGCTCGAAGTTGAGGCTTCTGGCTGTCGATCTTTGACAAGTTACAGTTGCCGCGAGCACAATATTTACAGGTCCCTGAACTCTTCTTCGCGGTGGTCCAATCATCTGGGACCGTTAGGAAATACTTGGCCATGAACTTCCTGAACCTTTTCTTGTACTCCCTGGGTGAAATCACTGTCGGCGACTCATTCTTCGGCACCACGAGAGAAGTTTTCGCCCATGTCTCCAGTTGCTTGTCCCATGTGTACTGCCTCAGGTAATCGATGATGCCAAGTACAAATTCATGGTTTTGTTCATCGACTCCCACAAGTAGAGAGTAGTCCATGACATTAACTGACTGCAAGCGAGCGTAATAATTTCGTTTTGTTAAACCATATTCTGATAGAAACATGGCTAATTTACCTGTGGGTTAAAAAGTGAAGTAGATGCATACCGTGAGGAAAGATGTATCGTTCCAGATTGCCCGCTGCAAGAGATGTTTTGTTCTCCCACCAATATAGATTGGAGAGACACGCATATCCTCGACAAAGTTTTGATCCAAGTAGACAGTGTGAGGGTCACTCGAGTCGGCTATGTATCGAGAGAAAACCGCACCTTTAAGATCGTATATCCGTGACACATTGTGTCCAAAGAGGAGATTTTCCATCACCATCAGATCAATCTTCACTTCCTTGCCGTGCCTTATCTGCTTAACCTGAAACAGGGACACTCGCACTGTAAAAACACATGCACAGCAGTGCAAATTATGCTCCATGTATACATTGATGTAAAATAAAATACCTGATAGATGCCTAGAATTTTGGCAAGGCAGGTTTGGCTCCCGGTGTCGAGAGAGTGGCAAACATGCTTGAAGTAATCCGGGGCAAATTCTATGAAAGACTCGAACTCTGTCTTTTGTATTTGCTTGACGATGAACCTGCCATCCATTGTTTTCGCAAAGAAAGCCTTGCTCTTTCCGCCTTGCGCGTTCCATTTCTTGCATCGGCTTAGGGAAGCGACATATGCAAGCTCAGATGGACAGCATTTCTGTCTAAGAGTGTAAAACTGATTAGCGTGCACACATATAACTGAATATTTTCCTTTGAGATTTGCTTTCCCATTGACAGATATCTCCGGATGGAGAGAGGATGATAGGAGCGAGCTGTCGTAGTTGTACAGTTCGTCGGACAAAAAGCCTGCTTCAGAATCTGAAGATTCGGATGACCAGGATGATGAAGAGGCGGAAGAGGAAGATTCGGATAACATGCTAGTAGTGTCCGATGCATGACTCTCGACAATAGAATCCAGCAGGTGGCGACGGTCCTCGGATATGGCGAGAGCACAGGAGACTATGCTGGATATCTCATCCTCTGATACAGACAAGACATTGCCACCCGGACCAACGACGAACCGTGGAGAGGGCGCCTCTTCAGCAGATTGTTTGTACAAGGGTGGCAGATGAGATGGCGAATAGCGGTTAACAAGCTCAAATTTTTCCAAACATCCGGCCTGAAGCTCCTGCCTGTAAGCCAATCTTAACTCACTAAGTGGACTCCAGACCCATTTCTCCCTGTCCTCCCATTCAGAAACTCTGAATTGTTGAATACCTTGCTTAAAGGAAATCGAACGTTGTAAAATCGGACCATTTCTCTGCCCCTGAGCATCCAATATATCTGATGTTCTGGACGGTGCGCTAGCTTGCTTTTCATAGTGCCTATCCTGATGGGTTTCATCAGTCACTGCTGATGAATGTCTGTTCACCCCCAGTTCACCAAACTGCACTGGCTCAATAGATCCATTCTCCAATGATAGTTGGCTGCTGGTGCCCTCGGCGATACCATCGGCCTCGGCTCCAGTTGCTGTTCGGTCATAAGTAAGTTCAATAGTCACCTTCTTCATGCTGTTACTCATTCTTTCTTTTCCAGCAGATTTACCAAGTAGAAGTCCATGCAACCGACGGTCCCAGACATACTGTCCAAGCAGGAGGTCCTGATAGAGCCAATTTACATCAAGAATCTCATGTACCGAGGACCTAGACACCCCATGCCGATCAGCAGCCTTCATGAGAAAATCCTGCATGATGATATCAAATTATCAATGGACAATCAGGAAAATAACGATTACCAGAAATCATGAGTAACTTCATTGAATTAAAGTAACAGAAAAAGGGGCATGCAGTTTACCACAAACTCGGCCTTCTCTTTGACCAACATCTCATCGAGTTCAGAAAACTCTTTAACAGGAAGGAAGGCGCCGCAGTTGATCACCACCTCAGGAAACTGATTCTTCATGTGCTGTATTATGTTTTCAACTTCAGTGAAAAGGGTAACTCCTCTGGCAAGAACCTAAATGAACACCACAGAGGCATTAGACTGAATTCAGAAGGTTGGTATGGACGGTGACCATGGAATAAAATAAAAGAACCAAACGAAAACTGTACATACATTTCTCCCCTGTTGCTCGAACAACTCATGTGTACTGGGATTATGGAACTCGAGGGTTTGCTGTGGCTTGCAGGCGTTGTATATTTCGACCGATGAATACTGAAACATTGCAACTTTGGAGCCCAGCCTGAAGTTGACAGATCCCAAACCAAAAGGAAGAAAAAATATCAATACAAGTACCTTTTTGCAAGAGAAAAATTGCAATAAAATACACACACACACACAAGAAATAACTTATCAAATAATTTGAACTGAAATGCTAAAAGGTGCTTGCGCGTACCCAAAAAAGCGCAAGCAGTCCCTGTTCACCGAGTGTCCACAGACTGATAGCCTTCTGTCAGCAGAGTGGCTTGAAAAACTGAGTTCAAGGAACTTCCCGAACGAGAGATTCCGTGCCTCAGCGGACATCATCACTCTTCGAGATGATTTGGATATCCCGCTTTCCTGCTCACATCTTAAACATCTAGTCCACATCCAAATTTTCCCTTTGGATTCACCAGACAAGCGATGCTCAGGCAGCAAACGCTTCACAAGAACTGTCAGGTTACCATCGCGGTGGGTGTAAGAGTACATGTGAGACTCCGGAGGCTCTCCGCATGAGAAACAGCTTAGGTTCTGCCACAAGTTATTATTCAGGAATCATGAGCAGTTGTAAGTACCAAATCTGTGCAGCTGGCATAATGTTAAACAATAAATCATCTTCTTTTTTAGTAAACAGTAAGAAAGGATCCCTACTGATTCTTTTCATTAAAAGAGTCATGTACAAAAAGAAAACAAAAGTAGAAGGAGATTACCAGTGAAAATAAATTATCCATGAAAAATATTATCTAGATTGCTCAACATAAGAGGGATAGTATAACAACAGCGTTACCTGATTCTGCAAAATGTCTTGCAAATATCGTCCTAAGGAGACGTCAAAATTTCCATAATAATTTATCCGGGACAGATGACTCTGCTCACAAATGACCTGTTTAGCGATGCATTGGCTAGACATCAAAATCAGTATGCTCTGAGAATCCAACACGTCGTCAGCCTCGTCAATGTAAGTTTTCTCTTCACTGTAAGGGGTGCTGTGTTGCTCCCCATTTTCAAATGCAACTGACAATTGCTCATGTTTTCCAATGGTTGGATGACCAGCCAGTATCATTTGCTGATCTTTTTGTTTCTGGAAATCTTTTAAACTGTCCGTGTACTCACCGGAATCAACTGGTCCATCTGTCATTACCACGGCATGAAGACCTTCACTTGGTACATCTTGATTGAGCTCAGGTGTTCCTTCTTTCTGGTTATCAGCTGTCTCTTGAGAAGTGACAGGTAGATAAATATTCTGACGGCGGAATTTATCGATGAATCCTCTCAGTGATCCCGAGACTGATGTTACCAGCATTTTTTCAGAAGGAAGTGCATGATTTGAATGGATGGTTTTACTTGCACCCTCCGTGAGCCCACTCGAGCAGCCATCCGTCGGTGAGTGTAAGGCATCTGAATTTGCAGAATGAGCAGTACTTGCCTCTGCATCAGAAATGTGCTCCACTGATCTACTATACCTGACACCATTCTCTGCATGACTGACAGGAGATGATGGCCCTTCCTTCATACCAACAGAGTTTGAAGCATTCAAGAATACCTTCTGATCCTCAAAGAAGGATGCCTCAAGAACCAGGTGGTACGCTGCAAACACGGTGTAGAGCATGACTTGCTTGACTTTCTTCAGTTCTTCGCTATTTGCTCCTCGCAATAATATCTGCAGAAAGCAAAATTTATAATGGCTTCGAATGAATCTTATATATATAAATATACACATGATAGACAAAGAGCGCCTACCGTGCATCCCAACGGCCTGGGAAAGCCTTCCAAGAACATCAACGTTTTCAATGTCCGCTTCCCGCCCTCACCACCGTTATGCTCCTCCATGACCTTTTCGATGTGGAAGTAGTCGCACTGTTTCAGCTTCGTCATGGTCATGATGTCCAAAACAGAGACTATAGGAGATCCAGAACAGCGAGCAATTCTCTGCAACCGGTCGAGCTTCATATCGAGCACCAGAGTGACACCTTGGTTCAGGAGAAGCTCCTGTATGTCCCGCGAAACTGTTTTCTCCACCAGGATGACATCTGGAGCACATTTCTCCATCACTTGGCTGATAGCCTTTTCCAAATGGTCCTTTTCCTGGCAACACACACACAAAAAAAAACCCTCTCAAGTTGTGTTTCAGAAAGGAGCATAAATCATCTCTGACATACAAAAAAAGGACAGTAGAAATGCGAATTCAGTATTTGAAGAAAAATCATATATATGTAGTTCCACCTGTCCCATGGAATCAAATGATGACAGACCAACATCGGAGTCCCCGAGGGCGCCTTGGAGCAGCAGCAGCTTGGGGTTGTGGCACTTGGTGGGCATGTGCTTGTGAGCTGCATACTTCCTGAACACCAACCCGTTGATCACCTCACTGCAAACATGACATAAACAGCTCCATCAGAACATTCTATTGCCGCAGTGATGATCCGGTGTCGATCAGCATACATGGCTTGTAATTAGGAGACTGGTATATATAAGTTACCACTGTCTTCGGGTGCCGGAGGCGATGCGCTTGACCTTGATATAAGACCCAGGGTCCATTTCATTTCCGGCTTTGCCGTCAGGCTTGATGAGCAGAGCAGCCTCCCAGGACAGGGCGGTTACGATGTCGAGCCAGCTTTCGCCGCCGTCATCTTCGTGGGGCAAGGAGATGCCTGCAGATGCTAGGAACCGTGTGGTGAGCATCTTTAGCTGCTTGTCCATGGCCTTGAGCATCCCAGTGTGCCGGTCCTCCCTGGGACTAGGACTCGGGCTGGGTTCAGAGTCACTGGAGCTCGGCTGCCCCCAGCTGATACCATCATGCCATTCATCATCGTCGTCGTCATCATCATCATTTGTGTGTGCACCCAAATGGTTGGTATCGTCATCGTTGGTGGCCGGCTCTGGTGGTACCCACACGGCATCACCCTCCTCAGGGTTATTGAATTCAGCGGCACCGTCAGAGTCGTCAGGTTGCTTGACGGTGGTTTGGTACGCCGGCAGCAGGAAATGGACACGGTTGTGTTTACCGTCGACGCTGCCCTCTCTGCAGCAGCAGCAGCAGATACAGATACATGTATATTGTCGCCTCAGAACCAAACATAGAGTACCTACTAGGCTGCTAGGGATGCAGGATTAGGAGGGAAAAGAAGATGACAGACACACATACCTGCTGATACTGCTGGTGCTGGTGGTGATCATGAGCGTATTGTTATTCATGGCGAAATTACTGAAATTAAGCTGCACATATATCTATCTCTGTCAGTGAGTCAGTCAGCAGGCTGAAGAATGTTGTGGTGCTACCTCTGAATCTCCTGCCTGCCTGACTGATTGCTCCCCTTGCTTGCTTGTGTAAACTGGAGGTGGATATATTAAGAGAGTTAGCCATACGAATGAATGAATCGGCTATGTCTGCGTGTGCAGCGAATAATTGGGAAACGAAAGCAGTGGTGATGGATGCAGTTGATGAGGTTGAGGGATTACTACTATCATCTGAATTTGAGGAATGTTCGTCATATTCATTCATAGTAAAAGTTTCAGAGTACATTCAGGAAGCCCAAAATTAAGAGGGAGGAAAACATCTCATCATTCTTCCGTTCTAGAGCGACAAATTCAACCAATTGCTTAATTAACCCATCCGTCCATGTACTCTATCATCCTACTAGTAGTAGATTAGATTGTAAAGAAGAAAGAAAGAATGGAAGTGTGGTGCTGCAGAGAGAGGAACTTACTCAGCCTTGCAGCTCGTTAGTTAGTTAGTAGGAAGAAGGCGTCATGGTTGGTCGCCTCGGAGGACCCAAAATCACAAGGGGAAGAAACAAAATGGGCCGCCGGCGAGAGAAGAGCAAGCAGCAGGTGGTGGACCGAGATGGAACCAGCAGCCGATTCAGCAACAGTTGTCGCCGGCGACTGCGAGAGAGAAGAAGATGGAGTAGCAGCAGGCGGTGGTGGACGGAGATGGAACCGGCAGCAGCAGCAATGGAGCAACGGAGCAGAGCAGGGAAGAAATAGGACAAGGGGGAGAAGAAGACGACGACGAAGAAGCCGTCCAATCCACAAGAGAGCGAGAGCCTGGCCGGTAGCTTCTACTCGTGTCGTCGGTGTCTCCCTCCGCCTCCTCAGCTGAGCTGACAATCACCCAACCAGGCAACCACCCAAACCAAGCAAAGCCAAGGATTGAGGAGATAGGAGCTGATGATTTGACCACCCGGCGCCGGAAACTCAAACAAGATTGATCGATCGATTTTCTACTACAAAAATTCTTTCTTTCCTTCTTTCTTGTGTGCCTCGCTTTCTTGAAATGATTCTTGTGTCTAGAATCTAGATAGATAAGCCACGAGGGACTACTACTTTTTCTCGAAATGATTCCAGCACGTTACTGCATTTGTGTCCAGTTTAGGTACGCGTGGCTATGTCCAAGTAGGCACGTTGCATGACATGCACGCTGACACATGGCCGATCCATCATACATCCATCGTCTTCTCTTGTCCACCCTAAACGCACCTACGTGTCCAGCTTACCCAGCCACGCCATCATTCCATTATTCCATCTCCATGAATCAAATCAAATCAAACTTGTTGCGCTGCTGCTTGGCCGCCCCCATTTCTCTGCCGGCCCGCCTGAATTATTGATTGTGCCCGCATATCCTGTGAGGAGGCCGCACGCAATTATTCACGGCGTTTTCTTTCCCATTCACTCGTTAATCAATTAGTATATGTTTTCTTCTTCCCATTCGTTAATCGGTTATTAATTTATTAATAGAATCTTTTCTTGTCCCGATGATGGCGAGATTTGGTGCCGGATTATTAGACCGAGAATCTTTTCTTCTTCCCATTTAACTATGCCGATTGCGGCTCTGGTTTGGTCCTGAGTTGAGCGGCATGTGTATGATGGCTTCTCGCCTGTCATTGACAAGGTCATGCCGGCTTCGGTAGAAAAGTGACGGCAGTGGCTCATTCTAGCAGCGACAATGCTCGTTCACTAGTCCAGGAATTCGATATAAATTTTATTATGTTTGATATGTTTTATGATTTCTTCTAATAATAAACCAGATTCCTTTAAAAACCATTATTACATAGTTGACGATTTAAGTTTCTTTCCCTTCTTTTCCTCGACGGCTAGGATAAATTCTCCACTCCAAACTTTGCGGGCGGGCCCATGGATTCGTCTCCTTTCTGCCTACCGCTCCAGTGGCCGGTGACGGAGAGGAAAGTCCCGTTGCCTTCGCTCCGGCTAGTAGTGTAGGTTAGGGTTTATTATACCTCGCAGGTACAACGCTTAGGCTGATGGCGGTGCTTCTTCTACAAGTTTGTCTTCTGAGAGTTTGTCTTTCAGACTCCGATCCTCCTCGAGCTCATCCATCTAGAAGTTGTCAACGGAGCTCTAGCGTAGATTCCAGTCGTCTCCTTGGTGCAGCGAGGTTAGGGTTTCTCGTCGTACGTTCGCGATGGCGAGATTTGACGTCAGTTGTTTCAGATCTGTTCAAGAGTTCAAGGACAACGACTACTGCTCCAGGGCTTTGGTCCTTAGGGGCACGTGAATGAAGACTTCCCGGCTATTATCGATAAGGTCAAGCCGGCTCCGGTAAGGAAGCGGCGACAACGCCGCTTCAACACTCGTTCTAACGGTGGTAATGGTCTGTAGACCTCGATGTAATTTTTATTACGTTTGTGGTGTCTTGTACTTTTGATGAACTTTTATAATAGATTTGTATCTTTTTTGGAATTTTTTACACAATAAAGACCCCTCGCAAAAGAAAAAACAGGTTTATACAATGAAGATGGTTGGTTTCACCATTTGATCATGCAGAGACTACAAGGATATCCTACTTTCCAGAAAATAATGGCCAATGGGTTTTGTTTTGTAAAACAATATTTATAACTACATGAAAATCTACGCTCGTTCTACTCCTGAATAGAAAATGATTGCTGCTTTCAAATTTACATTGGCCCAATGAATTACATTTTGAGGTGGCACTTCATCTTGGTGAGTAGGAATTATCTTTCTACTGAAGCAAGGTGCACAGGTGACTGAGATCCTCTAAGTTAAGTCATCTAACTTTGTAGAGGCTGGTATGTGAGCACAGCAAGTCACCTAACTTTGTAGTGGCTGACATGTGGGTCCACATGCCATCCACTGCAAAATCTCAGAGAGTCTCTTTCTGCAACTGGATGCACACCCACTGTGAGTGCGTTTGTTGATATCACACACAAAGTTATGGAAAATAGAAATTTACTCTTGAAATTTTCAAGAAAAAACATATTAACCAGTCATGATCCATATGAAAATCGCAAGAAATAGGTTACCACATGAAAAACTACACTACAATTTTAACTCGCGGTGCAAAAAACAATGGTTATTATTATTATTACTATTAATTTGCAAATTTTTTTATTAATGCATGATTTCCTTTCATAGTTTTTTTAGTGAATTATTTTGGCGAAGTTCTACACATGAGCGTACTTGTGTCCAGAATAACACTATCCTATGCGTACTTGTCAGGCCAGATGTGTGGCTAGCTATATTCTAGCTCATGTGTGCAAGCAAGGTGACATGATTAGATACACCAATAATTCCTACCAGAATTAATAATGAGAAAACTACGGATGATTGATCCATATTATTCAACATGGTGTTGACCATTTGAGCATCCGACTGGACGGATCTCCAGGCCACAAACAAATAATTCCCCTGTCCACATATGCCCATCGTCTCCATTCGTTAATAAATGGTGTTAGACTCAAAAAAAAATTAATAAATGGTGTCAACCGTTGGAGAGCATGAGAAAAATTTAAACCCGCAAATTAAGCTATACCATGGTCTTAAGTGCACCCACCATAACATTTCGCAAACCGCTCCATGAGATAAAATGAAATTTTCACGTCTCAAAAAATAGCCAGATAAAGACATAAGATAGAAAATTAGTAAGTCGAGGAATCAAGCCGACCATGCAATCTGCTGTAAAAAAAACAAAACAACCGACCATGCAATCTATCAATATCTTGATGAAAAATGCGATCCTCTCAAGATATTATGCATGTACGATCCCTTCAACAAAAAAAATATCATGCGTGTACGATCCATGAACATCCAGCTAGAATTTGGTGGTTAGACATGGACAAGATCCATGCATAGAGACACATAGTCCAAAATTCGATATGGGACAAGATTGTACGTACACATGCAAGGTGATAAATTTGATGTGGCCGGTCGATCCGTTGGGATTAACTGTCAGTGGATCCACATACTATTGTGGTAACTATAATATGAAATATCGGTATATCACATCAGGTGTGGATAAAATTCATCTTTCAAGTCAGGTAAAAAAACAGGTAGGATGGATGTACCAATCACAAAAGAAACAAAAGGCAAAATGTTGACCGATTTGGCCTGGCGGACGGGCCATGCGTATGCATGCATCCATGTAAGGTCACATCGATCTGAACCAGCGACATCCTCTGCTGGTAGGTGGAAATCATCCATGTAAGGTCACTTCGATCAGAACCATAATCATGCTCGATCGGTTCGAGCCAAAAGCAAACTGATTACGAAAAAGGGTTTCCCTGGCTTTGTATTACTCCCTCCATTTCAAAATAGACGACTCAACTTTGTTCTAACTTTGTATAAAGTTGGGTCATCTATTTTGGAATGAAGGGAGTACAAAGCAACCAACGATAGGTGATAGGGCGGAAGTAGCACAGTCACATCCAAAAGAAACGAAAGAGAAAAAAAAAACAAATGCGAACAGCGACGGATCAACGAAAACGACGAGGACCCACAACCGCTGCGCCCACCGGAGAATTCCACCACACACCAAGCACTCCGGACCACCGCATACCAAGCAACACCTTCAAGAAGGATCGCGACGCCGACGACGTTGCCGCCCGGACAAGTTCTAGGGTTTCCCCCGGTACGTAGAGGATTGCGGGGGAAGGGGCAAACCCGATGCCCTTCAGGAAGGCACGACGGCGCCCACAGACGTCACGTCGGTGCCGAACAAGCCGACAAGGATTTCTCCTGACCACCAACCACCCACGACTCCAGACGATCCATCGTGCGTCACCAAACACGCCGCCCACCAACATGCGCCACCACGGCCGTGCAGTCCCCATCGTCGTCTCATCGTGGCAAACGAAGCGAGACCGGCGGGAACAGAGAGGACAACCGGGAGCGAGGGGCGGCAGCAACAGCAGCCACACGGGAGGGGACAACCTCCACCGCCCGTGGCGGGAACCGGCCGGACGTGGCAATAGGGGCAAACCGCGACCAAATCGACCGGGGGAAAGGGGAGACAGAGAAGTGGCCCATGGCCACGACCGGCGCTGTGCCAGCTCCAGGTCCCCCATGAAACCATGTTTCACCCCCGCGCCGAAGGCCCAGATAGGCCCGGCCGAGCCCGAGACGGGATCGTGAAGCCCCCGTCGCCGCGTTGTAGTACACGAGCCGCCGTCGCTGCCACCCCCCGCACGAGTCGCCACACCGTCCGCCGGAGACGCCGCAGAGGAGCTCCGGCCAGGCCCGCCCAGACCCAGATAGGGCTCAAAAGGGCCTAGATCTGGGCCGGGAGGGCACCGCCGCCAGCCACCGCAATGCCCCGCCGCCAAGCAGCCACACCGCCGCCTCCTTGCCACCTGGCAGCGCATCACCCAAGGAGCCACGCCGCCGCCGGATCCGTTGCCGCCGAAGTACGCCCCCGCTAGCCGCCAACCGCCCAAGCTATGGTGCTGCGCGGGGGGAAAGAACGGGCCGCCGGCGGCGGCAACACACGAGCAAGACCCCATGGTCCAGGCTGGCGGCAGCGGGAGGGGGAGAAGGGGAGGGCAAGCGCTGGGGAGGGCGGGGAGGGAGCCCCCGGTCGCCTCGCTCGGGGGGGGGGGGGCACACGGGGTACGATGGAGGGGGAAGGGGGAGGGGAAGGGAGCTGGGTGCGGTTTCGTCCCGTCTCTCCCGCGAGAGATAGGGTGAAACCTAACGCGCTGCCACTTCTTCCACCTCACTTCTCCACCTTCTCCTCACCGCCGTCGGGCCGGGCGAAGCCCGGCCGCCGGCGGGGATCTCCTTCCTCCTCGCGTGATCTGCTGCGGTGCGGGCGCGACACCTTGGTGGGGATGCCTTGTTCTGGCCCAAGGTGTGGTGGCGGGGTTGCGTATGGGCTATTTTTTTAAATAATACATTTTTTTATTAATTTTCATAAATATTACGCTGGATAAATTTTTTCAAAAATAATACACCGTCGGCCTGCTGCAGGCCGACTGGGCGGCCCACAGCAGGCCGATTGGATTCCAGTCGGCCTACAGCTGGCCGACTGGCCCCTGTCGGCCCACTGTGGGCTGATTGGGTCCTGTCGGCCCACTGTGGGCCGATTGAAGCTAATTGGCTCGCTGTGGGCTAATTTCTTTTTGCAAAAAAAGTAGGCATAGAAAATATATGTTTAAAAAATGTTAATCATGTAATTAAAAAATGTTAAACGTGTATAAAAAAATGTTCCTGATGTATACAAAAAATGTACAATATATATGCAAAAAAGTTGACATAAAAATATGTTTTAAAAAGTGTTAATCATGTATTTCAAAATTGTTAAATGTGTGTATAAAAAATGTTCCTTATTTATACAAAAAATATAGAATGTGTATGAAAAAAAGTTGACACCAAAAAAATATGTTTGAAAAGTTGACATTTTTTCAAATACATGATTAAAAATTGTTAAATGTGTGTATAAAAAATGTTTCTTATCTATTCAAAAAATATAGAATGTGTATGAAAAAAAGTTGACACCAAAAAAATATGTTTGAAAAAATGTTCCAGTTCCATAAAAAAGAGCAACCAATCATACTTAGGTCCGTGATGCTCCCATACCGGATCCGGAGCTGGAACATTTTTTTATACACGTTTAACTTTTCATTCCAATACATGAAACATTTTTGTGTACTCGTTGAACATTTTTTCAAATACATGATTAACATTTTTTTCAAACATATTTTTTGGTGTCAACTTTTTTTCATACACATTCTATATTTTTTGTATAGATAAGGAACATTTTTTCAAATACATGATTAACATTTTTTTCAAACATATATTTTTGGTGTCAACTTTTTTTCATACACATTCTATATTTTTTGTATAGATAAGGAATATTTTTTATACACACATTTAAGCATTTTTAAATACATGATTAACACTTTTTAAAACATATTTTTAGTCAACTTTTTTGCATATATATTGTACATTTTTTGTATACATCAGGAACATTTTTTATACATGTTTAATATTTTTTAATTACATGATTAACATTTTTTTAAACATATATTTTTTATGCCTACTTTTTTTGCAAAAACAATTAGCCCACAGCGAGCCAATTAGCTCCAGTCGGCCCATAGTGGGCCGACAGGACCCAATCAGCCCACAGTGGGCCGACAGGGGCCAGTCGGCCAGCTGTAGGCCGACTGGAGTCCAATCGGCCTGCTGTGGGCCGACTAGGCCCAGTCGGCCTGCAGCGGGCCGACGGTGTATTATTTTTGAAAAAAAATTATCCAGCGTAATATTTATGAAAATTAATAAAAAATGTATTATTTAAAAAAATTTAGCTGCGTATGGTCGCGCCCATGGCGGGATTGGGCGCGGCGGCTGCATGGTGGCGGCGGCCAGGTCTAGCAAGCAGGCGGTGACGTACGACGAGATGTCCAGCTGCAACGGCTAGGGTGTCCGATCTGGGCCCAGATGGACTTTGCCGGGCCGTGCATGCTGTTGTCCTGTATATTCCGTGCTCTGTCAATGGCAAACTGCTCCTAGGCTTGACCCGCAGCACGAGGACGTCGGGGGCTCCGACCCTGGGCGTGGCGGTGGTGGCTACCTCCTTCACCGGAGGTGGTCGGCCAGCTGGTTGTGACATCACACATCCAGTCCCGGCGCCGAGTGGGGAGTCGATGCTGACAGTCAAATTGTGCTATGACTCCGGTCATGGCAGGCGATGGCGGAGTTTTCGCGTCGTTATCTTGATGAAGACATCGCCACTGTAGCTACCGTCGGCTCGCTTGCGCTGCCAGGTGAAAACCTAGACCCAGGGTTCCCGGATCGGACAATGGTGGCGCTTTAGGCGCTGTTCCCCCTCATGGGGGAATTGTCTTTGGAGCAGCGACTTGACGGAGGAGACAAGTGGTGGAGAGGTTTTTCATTTACCGCATAAAAGATGGTGGATCTCGGCGGCGTGAAGATGGACTCGCGCGGGAGGAGGACGTTGTCTGGCGTCATGGCGGTGTCAATGGCAGAGAGGCGTGGCAAGGTCGGTGCGTTAGTTTTTGCTATGAAGATGGATTGGCGGAAGATGGCGGCGACGACACATGAGAGTGCGTCGGACCGGTTTGTGCCCCAAACCCAGTACGTGGCTTGGTTGGGGCCTCCTGCTTTATATGTTAGGCATTTGTGTGATGTCTGTTTGGTATTAGGCTTGGACTATCGGCACCCCTTCATTAAGTGGATATGAGTAGCGATAGATGTTGCTAAGATGGTGGCTTCAGATTACCTGATGTACTACTTTGTAAGGTCTATGTGAATAATTAATAAAATGGCTGCATGCATCGCTCAGATGGAGAGGCCGGGGGTAATCCTCCTTTTCTAAAAGAAAAAAAATGCACGCCCCATATCTGGTCCAAACGCCCGGACTGACCGGCACTCCTCATATCTGGCCCATATCTAGGATGGATCGGGACACCCGGACGTGCCCGCCTCGTCGGACTAACCACTAGGGCCCATGCCAGTTCACCCATATCCTCCCCTCCTCGTCCAACCAGTCCTCTCCTCATCTCTGTTGTCCCTCGTCCACACATGCACCACCAGAGTTCCGCCGTCACCCCTAACCCAGAGCTTCGCCACCGGAGGCCGCAACCCACACCGCCGTCGACCAGGCCGCAAACGGTCAAGGCCGCCACCACCGAATGCCGGGCCGGTACGTCCAACTCCCCCATATATACACCTCGCGCTCTACGTGTTCGATGAAGTGTCGGAACCGGATTTTTATTCTTTCGGTCATTATTTCTAGGTCACCAATGGATTCGGTTGTGAGATGATGCCTATGGGAACCCCAACCTTGATGAATTCATATTCAACAAGTTCATCACCTTGTCGGATTCAGACAATGAGGATGTTGAAATGATGATGATGATTAGGATGATGATGAGCATCCAAGAGGAGCTAAAGAAGGCAGAGTAGCACATCCTGAGCTTCAAGGGTTCCATAAAGGGCCGAAGAGTTATTCCCTAGGATAGGATTGCAGGTGCAAGGCTTCTTTACACGGAGTACTTCACGGCAGACCCAACATTCCCTGAAAATTTCTTTTGACGTCGCTACCGAATGAGTAGAAATTTGTTCTTGCATGTAGTGACGACCGTGGAGAAGGCTAATGACAACTTCAAGCTGAGGAAGGATTGATGCGGTCAAATTTCTATCTCTCCTCTGCAGAAACGCACAGTTGCTCTCAGGATGCTTGCTTACGGGAAGGTCGCAGATGCAAGAGAGCATGGTCCTGCAGACCACGATGCAATTTGCATGCACTATGATGATGGCTTTGGAGGAGAGTACCTAAGTGAACCAACTATGGAGGACACAAAAAAATTGTTGGCAACTAAGCAGCAAGAGGATTCCCAGGTATGTTAGGTTGAGTTGATTCATGCACCGGCAATAAAAATATTGTCCAAAAGGTTTGCACGTGGGTAATAATAAGGTCACGTAAAAGAAACCACCATCATGCTTGAAGCAGTGACATCCTTTGCTAGTAGGGGGCGACAGGTCCATACACATGATCGATCGATCGAGCCAGCAGCAAAATTGACAGATGAAAATTAGTTAGTAGAGAGGATATGCTGTTGACTGAAGAGAAAATGAGCTACTTGGCCGGTAGCTACTCTGCTGACAATCACCAAACCAACCAACCAAACCAAACCAAAGGATCGAGGAGATAGGAGATGATGATTTGACGACCCGGAGCCGGAAACTCAAACCGTTGAATTTTGTACTGCTACAATCTTTCTTTCTTGTGTGCCTCTCTTTCTTGAAATGGTTTTTTTTTGTGTGTGTGTAGATAGATATAAGCCACACAATAAGCCAGTTTATACATTACCTTTTTTTAAATGATTCCAGCACCTTACTGCATCTGTGTCTTGTGTAGGTACGCCGCGTGGCCAGGTCCAAGATGAGTAGACGTACGTTGCATGGCATGCACGCTGACACATGGCCGAATGGATCATCCATCGTCTTCTCTTGTCCTACAGTAAACATACGTACGTGTCCAACTTAGCCATGATTCGATTATTCCATGAATCAAATCAAACTTGTTCCGCTGCTGCTTGGCCGCTTGCTTGCATCTGCCGGCCAGAATTATTGATTGTGCCCGCAACTCATCCCGTGAGGAGGCCGCACGCAATTATTGACGGCGTTTTCTTCCCACATTCATTAATCAATTATATTAATTTATTAGAATCTTTTGTTATGCGTACGTATGGTAAGATTTGGTGTCAGATCTTTGGACCAAATCAAGCGTCGGACTGCGACGATTGCGGCTCCTATTTATCGGTCCTAAGGGACACGTGCACGAAGGCTTCCAACCTCTATCATCGACAAGGTCAGACGGCTCCCATATAGAAGCGACGACAGCCACTTGTTCTAGCAGCGACAATGCTCATTTGATGGTCCAGGAATCTCGATGTAATTTTTATTGTGTTTGAGATGGCTTATCATCTTTTTAATAGACAAGATTCCTTTAAAAACCATTATTACATAGTTGACGATTCCTTTGAACTAATGAAATTATTATTCCATTTACATGGTTGATTGCACCAGGGAACTAACTAATTATCCCACAAAGCGTCTGTATTAAATTAAAAGTGATGGTGACTCTCAGATCCATTTCGGTCCTATCACTCAATTATTGTAGTTGCTTTTTTCCTCTCTAGATGGGACGTCATTTTGACTCGTTTTTTGGCTGTTCTATGTTGTGCATTAAGTTTACAAAATAAAATTCGAATTTTCCTTTCAAGGTTTTTTCTCTCCTTCCCCTCAGTGGCTAGGACAAACTCTTTCCTCTAAGCAGGCGAGGTGGTGACAGCTCTCTGAAAATGGAATAAGGTGTGCAGGCTGGCGACTGAGATCCTCTAAGTCACCTAAATTTGTAGTGACTGGCATGTGAGTCCACCAAGTCACGGAACTTTGCAGTGGTTGAAATGTGGGTCCACATGCCAGGCACTTCAAAAACCAGGTGACGTAAGCTAGAGAATATCTGTCCACAGGCCGGCAGATGCACGCACACTCAGAGTGTGTTTGTTGATATCACACACATAGTTATGGAAAATAGAAATTTACTCTTGAAATTTTGATGAAAAAACATATTAACCAGTCATTACTGGTGGAGCTACAAATACAAAGTTGGGCGGGCCGGACTGAAACTGACCTTAAGTATTAGGCTGCAATCTTGTAGTGCTCCGTATTCATGGGCTGATCCTATGTATAGTTTTGAAATTTTGCTAAAAGTCTGGGCGGGCGATGGCCTATTCAACCACAACATAGCTCCGCCAGTGCGAGTCATGCTCTATATGAAAATCGCACAAAATAGGTTACCATACGGAAAGCTACAATATAATTTTAACTCATAGTGCAGAAAAATATGGTTATTATTATTAATATTGATTTGTAATAAATAAATATAAATGCGTACTTGGCAGGCCAGATGTCTGGCTAGCTCTACTCTAGCTCATGTGTGCAAGCAAGGTGACATGATTAGATACACCAATAATTCCTACCTCCATTTATAATAAGAAAACTACGGCTGATTGAGCAATATTATTCAACATGGTGTTGACCATTTGTTGTTTTTTGTTTTTGTTTATGAGATAGCTCACTACTCATGTCAAGTGGCATGGTGTTGACCATTTGAGCATCCAATTGGACCGATCTCCACGCCACAAACAAATAATTTCCCCTGTCCACATGTAATCCTCTCCATTCATAAATAAATGGTGTGAACCCGTTCGTGAACATGAGAAACATCCTTAAACCTGCAAATTAAGCTCTAACATCGTCTTAAATGCGCATCATAGCATTTTGCAAACCAATCCATGAGATAAAATGAATTTTCGTGTCTAAAAAAAGTAGCCAGATAAAGATAAGCTAGAAAACTATTCAGTTGAGATATCAAGCCGATCACGCAATCTGCTGTAAAAAAGGCCGACCATGCAATCTATCCTATCAATATCTTTTTGAAAAAAATGCGATCATATCAAGATATCATGCATGGACGACCCCTTAAAAAAACGAAAACACTAACGCCCACACGTGTGGGCGTTAGACAACTCACCCACACGCCTTCATCGTCGTCCAGCGCCTTTTGCACGAATCTTGACATGAAAAGGCTGATTTTGTGTGCCACGTAGGACAACTCGTGTGTGGGTGTGAGGGAGTTCGCCCGCACGCCAGTTTCTCTCCGCGGTCAACGTTTCGCCAGTCGGGGCGTGCGATGAAACTGCTGTCGCGCCCGCACGCCGCGCACCACTTCTGTTCCCCATCTCCTACGACTGCCCATTCTCCCACTCTCCCACACCCAAACTGTCATTTGCCATGTTTTTAAATGGTACATGGCAACTGCCCTATTGGTGAGCATGAGCAGATGGCAACTCTCTTTTTACCCCGAACATGTTATTGTTGCCACGTCTGTTTGTAGCGCTACATGGCAACTGTCTAGTGTTAGTAGGTGGCAATTCCTAAAGATACCACCATCGCACACATGCCCGTCTCCTCTCTCACACACCAAACGCTATCAGTTGCCATATGTTTTGCAGGGTACATGGCAACTGCCCTAGCGTGCTTGTAAGCAGATGACAACTCTCTTTTTACCGAAATATGTTTTTTAGTGCTACATGGCAACTGTCCAGTGTTAATAGGTGACAACTCCTAAAGTTTTTAAAATCATTTCTCCCACTCTCCCACACCCAAGCTGTCATTTGCCATGTTTTTGAATGGTACATGGCAACTGCCCTATTTGTGAGCATGAGCAGATGGCAACTCTCTTTTTACCCCGAACATGTTATTGTTGCCACTTCTGTTTGTAGCGCTACATGGCAACTGTCTAGTGTTAGTAGGTGGCAACTCCTAAAGATACCACCATCGCCCACATGCCCGTCTCCTCTCCCATACACCAAATGCTATCAGTTGCCATGTGTTTTGCAGGGTACATGGCAACTGCCCTAGCGTGCTTGTAAGCAGATGACAACTCTCTTTTGTACCAAAATATGTTTTTTGCCATGTTTTTTAGTGCTACATGACAACTGTCCAGTGTTAGTAGGTGGCAACTCCTAAAGTTTTTAAAATCATGGTAATTGTAGTAGACCAGACCATACATGGCAACAACTGCAGTTGCCCAAAAATAGCATCCGGCACTTGACCTAAGATGGCAACTGCAGTTGAGCAACCATGGCAACATGGCAACCGAAGAGGTCCGGACCATGGCAATCGCGGCGGGACGCGTGGTTACTGACACGCGGGGCGTGTGGCTCGCATGCGGGGAGGGGCGACGGCCGAGACGGGTCATGCGGGCCGCGCGCTCGCTCGCCTGGACGTGCTCGTGCGGGGCGATCGCGCTGCACCGGACGTGCGGGCTGTAGCTGCGCGCGCCCGTACGCGGTCGTGCGGGTCGTCTCCGTGCCACACAGGGCGTGCGGCACAACCACCCGATACACCACACGTGTGGCAGTTATCATCGTCCTAAAAAAATCATGCATGTACGATCCATGAACATCCAGCTAGAATTTGGTGGTTAGACATGGACAAGATGCATGCAGAGCCACATAGTCCAAAATTCCATGTGAGACAAGATTGTTCGTACACATGCAAGTTGGTAAATTTGATGTGGCCGTTCAATCCATTTGGATTAACTGTCACTGGATCGATATATTGTGGTAACTTTAATATGAAATATCGGTATATCACATCAAGTGAGGATAAAATTCATCTTTCAACTCAGGTAAAAAAAAACAAAAAAAAAACAGGTAGGATGGATGTACCAATCACAAAAGAAACAAATGGCAAAATGCTGACCGATTTGGCCTGGCGGACGGCGCATGCGTATGCATGCATCCAGGTAAGGTCATTTCGATCTGAACCAGCGACATCCTCTGCTGGTAGGTGGCCACAGGTCCATAGACATGATCATCCATCGAGCCAGCAGCAAAATAATTGACGGATGCCCGCAAAAAGAACTAATTGACAGATGAAAATTAGTAGAGAGGGTATGTTGTTGACTGAAGAGAAAATGAGCTACTTGGCAACTGCAAATTCAAAAAATAAAATGATAGGAGTGAAAGGAGTTTGAGGCGTGGCATTAGGCTAGTATGTTCAAGAGCATCTACAACTGGATCCCATACGCGTCCAAATGTGTGGGCGGGTTGCCCGGTCACTGCCTCGACAGAAAAACCGCACCCAACCGCACGCCCCATATCCAACCCAAATGCCTGGACTGACCGGCACTTTTCATATCGACCCATATCTAGGGTGGATACGAGACATCCGGACATGCCTGCCACATCGGACTGACAACTAGGGCCCATGCCTATTTGCCCATATCCGCTCCTCCTTGTCCAACTAGTCGTCTCCTCATCTCTGTTGGCCCTCGTCCACACATGCACCACTGGAGTTCCGCCATCACCCCCAACCTAGGCCTTCGCCACGGGAGACCGCAACCCACACCGCTATTGACTAGGCCGCAATCGGTCAAGGACACCGCCACCGGACACCGGCCCGGTACGTCCAACTCCCCCATATATACATCTCACGCTCTACGTGTTCGATGAAGTGCTGGAGCCAGATTTTTATTCTTTCGCTCATTATTTATAGGCCACCAATGGATTCGTCGTGGAATGATGGCTATGGGAACCCCAACCTTGACGAATTCATCGCCTCGTCAGATTCGGACAATGAGGAAGCTGAAATGATGATGAGCATCCAAGAGGAGCTAAAGAAGGCAGAGGAGCATGTCCTGAACTTCATGGGTTCCATAAAGGGCCGGAGAGTTATTCCTCGGGATAGGATTGCAGGTGCAAGGCTTCTATACATGGACTACTTCACGGCAGACCCAACATTCCCTGAAAGTTTCTTTCTACGTCGCTACCGAATGAGCGGAAATTTGTTCTTGCGTGTAGTGACGGCCGTGGAGAAGGCTAATGACAACTTCAAGATGAGGAAGGATTTTTGCGGCCAACTTTCTATCTCTCCTCTACAGAAATGCACAACTGCTCTCAGGATGCTTGCTAATGGAAAGGCCGCAGATGCAAGAGAGCATGGTCCTGCAGTCCACGGTGGAATTTGCACGCACTATGGTGAAGGCCTTTGGAGCAGAGTACCTAAGAGAGCCAACTGTGGAGGACACAGAAAAAATTGTTGGCAACTGAGCAGCAAGAGGATGCCCAGGTATGTTAGGTCCAGTTGATTTCATGCTCTGGAAATGAAAGAACTTCCCAAAAGGTTTGCATGGGCAATAACAAGGTCACGTCAAAGAAGCCACCATCATACTTGAAGCAGTGGCATCGAGAGAATTCCGGATTTGCCATGCCCGGTTTGTGCAATGACATCAATGTGCTCCAACGATCTCGTTTGTTCAAGAGACTTACCGATGGGAAGCTCCAGCATGCAACTACACCGTCAACATACAGAACTACACCATGGGGACCTACCTTGCCTATGGTATCTATTCTTAGTGGGTGGAATTGGTGGAGACCATATCTGATCCCCAAGGCAACAAACAAAGCCGCTTTGCAATAATTCAAGAGGCAGTTATGAAGGATGTGGAAAGGGCATTTGGAGCACTCCAAGTTTGTTGGGGTATTGTTCGTGAAGTTGCGATGGTGTGGGAAGCGGAGACACTTTGCAGCTCATGGCATGTTGTGTAATCTCGCCGGGGACTCGTCCAGCGCATCCGACCCGGATGTGCAGGAGCTCGCGCTCCGCATTGCGCTTCGACACTCGTGGATGGTCCGGGACGGGAGCTCCTCCTCGATGGCCGTGAGCCCTTCCTACACGGCGGCCGGATGCCACCTTGCCTGCTCTCTAACATTGGCGGGGAGGCCGTAGCGCGAGCACATGCACCTGCGGCGAGCTGCTAGGTGCTGGTGCCGCACGACCCAGCCCGCCGGCATGTAGAGCATAATTGGTTTGGTGCCAAAAATAGGCATGCCAATGTTTGGCATTGTGCCAAATATTCGCTACTACTTTGGTTGGTTACCGAATTGTCTTGCCTATCTCACATAAAGTTGCCAATATTTGGCAAGTTTTGGTATTGCCAATATTTGGCAATTCCAACATTTGGCTAGCCAAATATTGGCAGCAAACCAATCATGCTCGTAATCTCTAGCCGGAGACGGTGGGTCGCGCCTAGCGCATGGCAGCGAGGCGCCCAGATCCACGCTGGAGCCGCTGCCGTCCACCGATGACGACGCCGCCACGCTTTGCCTTGCAATCCACCGGTTGTACACCACGGCGGAGATGGACGCCCGCTGCCTCCGTGCAAGAACGCGGCGGCTTTCCGTTGTGCGCTCGAGGAGTCGGCGCAAGTGGCGAGGTCGAAGGAGGTGGTGGCGGAGAAAGCCGCCAGGTGCTTCACAGGTTTTCTCACCTTGTCCTCTAACGATGACAGCAACTCAACGACGGACGACGACTAGCCGGGCGTCGTGGATGCTTACACCGTAGGGAGCCGCCGAGACCTCAAGGGGAAGCGTCCGGCGAGCGAATAGTGGACTCCGGCTGTCCTCTATGTTTTAATCTATGCTTTGCCAGCGGGCGTGCCCGAATGCGCCCGCTGGCGTTTGGGTGCAACAATTTGGAATGCTCTTACGGGACTAGCCCCACATGCCAGCCTGTGCAAAGTCAGATAATCTCTGTCCACCGGCCGGCGGATGCACGCACATGGAAAGCGCATTTGGAATGCTCTATTTGAAAAAAGCATACGTTAACGTACGGAAAGCTACACTATAAGTTTAACTCGTGTTGCAAACATAACTATGGTGATTATTGTTAATATTGATTTGTGGAAAAATTATAATACGTCATTTCCTTTCATAGGTTCTTCGATGAATTATTTTGGCAAAAGTTCTAGAATAGTATTATCCTATGCGTACTTGGCAGGCCAGATGTCTGGCTAGCTCTACTCTAGTTTATGTGTACAATCAAGGTGACATGATTAGATATACACCAATAATTACTACCTCAATTAATAATTAGAAAACTATGGGTGGTTGATCAATTAATTATTAATATTATTTACATGGTCTGGTTGTAGATGCTCTTGCACCAGGAGATTAAGCTATAACATGTCTTAAATGCACTCACGATTACATTTCGCAAACCCCTTCATGAGATAAAATGAATTTTCATGTCTAAAAAATAGCCAGATAAAGATTGGATAGAAAATTAATTAGTTGAGGAATCAAGCCGACCATGTAAGATATCCCATGAAGATATTTTCGGGAAAAAATGCTATCCTATCAAGATATCATGCGTGTATGATCCATGAGCATCCAGCTAGAATTTATTGGTTAGATATGGACAAGGTGCATGCAGAGACACATAGTACAAAATTTGATACGAGACAAGATTGTACGTAC
The DNA here is from genome assembly GCF_018294505.1 of Triticum aestivum. Classification (NCBI taxonomy): domain Eukaryota; kingdom Viridiplantae; phylum Streptophyta; class Magnoliopsida; order Poales; family Poaceae; genus Triticum; species Triticum aestivum. The sequence continues at coordinate 654,310,434 of NC_057799.1, read as the reverse complement.
ACATGCAAGGTGGTAAATTTGATGTGGCCGATCGATCCATTGGGATTAATTGTTAGTGGATCGATATATTGTGGTAACTAGAATAAATATCGGTAAATCACGTCGGGTGTGGATAAAATTCATCTTTCATGTAGGATGGATGTACCAATCACGAATGAAACAAAAGGCAAAATATTGATCGATTTGGCCTAGCACGGTGCATGCATCCGTCCATGTAAGGCCACTTCGATCTGAATTGGCCACACACTCTGCTGATAGGCGGCCAGAGGTCCATAGACATGATCGATCGATCCATCTGACAGCAAACTACTCCCTCGTCCCAAATTACTCGTCGCAGAAATGGATACATCTAGATATATCCATACCTGCGATAAATAATTCGAAATGGAGGGAGTAATTGATTGATGGAGATTAATAGAATGTGCATGTTGTTGACTGAAGAGAAAATGTGCTACTTGACAACTGCAAATTCGAAAAATAGAAGGGTAGGCTTGGCAGTTAGTGCTACAAAAAAAGTGAAAGGAGTTTGCGGAGTGGCGTCAGACTGGTCTGTTCAAGACCAACCTCTTTCCTTTTGGGTTGCCGGTAGAGACTGACGACTAGTACGTTTAGCTGTTTAGGCGGCGACATCCTTGTATATTGGTTTGGGTTGTAGTCTTCCTGGTGTTATAGTTGGCCTTCTGGCGGGTCATATCCTTAAGAAAGATCCCACTAGCACAAAATAAAAGGTCATAAATTGTTTAAAAGTTGATACTAATATTTAAGCCTAGTTTGGTAATTGGTAGCACAACTTTTTAAAAACCATACTACTATTTTTCCGGTTTAACAAACCATACTAGGAATTTTATTCTAGATGGTACGTCATTTTAGACTCTGCTTGCGGCTGTTTTGTGTTCCTAACGAATCGTGAGCATTAAGTTTACATGATAGACACCTAGCAAAAAAAAAAAAAAAAACGAGTGACAGGAGTTTGCGGCATGGCGTCGGGCTGGTTTGTTCAAGACCGAGCTCTTTCCTTGTGACATTAGTGCCTGTTCGTTTACAAACCAGGACTAATGTGTCTCACGTAAAGTAGTTTTTCTACTAGTGATAATAGAGGGGAAATCATTATGCATGTTTGCATGTTGAGGTGGTCTTTTTCCATGCACATCCCATGCTGAGGTGATGCACTTGCTTGTTGAGAGAAATAGGCTAGTGGATGACTAGGTATTAAGATATAGAATATAAGTAAATTATGAATATCAAATATGTCCTTTCTCTTCCATTCCCTTACTTATATGAGGAGAAATGAAGTTAGTGATCTGCTAAAATTTCTAGAGACAAGCATAGATTGAGCAAGAAAACGGAGCAACATATAAAACAATTTAAGTTTAGTAAGGCAAGCGACATGCATATTTACTTCTATCTCAGAAGGCCGTGCACTATCAATCTTGCTGCCCTATTGACGTTTCCAGAAGGCGTATTCCACGGCAAAAAATCACGGCTAAGCAACCAGGCCCCTCCTATAAGTTAGGAAAATTGGAAAATGCCTTGGGACCCATCAGAAGGAGGGTACAAAATACAAAATATATACTAGTAATCACTATATAATTACCCGTCATTGAAAAAATATTGAAGGTGTTAAAAAAATTCTATTTGTAAGCGCAAGTCTACATACAGACCAATAGCATGTATTAATGAAAACCAAACCAATTTGACTGCGATAGTATGGTTGTGAGAGACTAAAAGGAGTTTTTATATGGAGCCTATCAATAATCAATTTACGGAATAGATAAATCCCGAACGCTCGATCTTTAAGCATGCTAATCCGAACTGTTTTCATGGCAACTTTAGTTAGGGCAATGTTGACAAACATGGCAATTTTCCGACAAAAATTGAACTGGAACAAAGTTGCCATGTGTTAACAACTAAAATTGCCACCTCGCAGCAACTAAAGTTGTCATCAAAAAACGTTCAGGGTGACTCCTTAAATTCCGAACGTTCGGGACTTATTGAGGCCCTCAATTTAATGTATGTGAAAGTCAAACTGATATCATTTTTATGGTAGTTGTGAATTATTATATGCAATGTATTTAATTCCCAGTAAAAGCATGCACAATATTTCACTGAACCCAAGTTCCAAGACCTATTTACCAATGGCACAACTTATACCCCAAAATTTTATGCAATAATTACCTAATAGTAGTACACTGGAAACCACTATCAAGATATTTGATGGACGATATGATTTAGAGCTATAAACTGTATTGATATTTAAATATATTGAGACACATGTATATAACACGAATACATTCATATATACACTACATGATTTAGGCAATCGACAAAATTCAATTCAAACAACTTTTTTATTACAACAATTTTTTTAAATTTTGCGGAAACAAATTTATCAATATATACATCAGAACTATATTAAAAATAATATTAAATACTATTCATCAATGTTATTACCTGGTTTATTATGCCAACTATGTAATTGAAAAGGACATTCATTATGAGAGTAGTATAATAACAAATCATTTAAAAAAGTATAAATGTTTTGTATAAACATATTAGTTTTATTTCACTATGTTATTACCTTGATTAGATATTTGGCAGCACCAACTCTAGTATCATCAGTCTAAGGAAGCAGACAGTTTTAGACAAAAAAACCCCAGTTTGTGATAACCCCTTAGACCTGATACTACTTTTGATAATTCTCTTCAAAATATCCGATATGGGGCCCTCGCCCAGAAGGGCGAGATAAATTTGAAAGAACAGCTCAGCTCCCTTACTCTTATCACCGTCAGGGTTAAAATAGACATGTTTAAGGGCATCAATTCCAAACTCCAAGGTATCAATTCCAAACTTAGCATTTTCCCTACAAAGACACATTTTGCACGTTTAGTTGTTAGATTACAATACAACTACTTTCAATAAAGATACATTATAGGATGACAAGACAACACACTTACACAAAGGTATAAGTAGATCTATAATTGGTAGGCACAAATTTCAGAAACTTCAGAATATTAATGATTCTAGTCTCATCCCAAAAATAGCACCACACCGCTATCTTGGCCTGAGAAAGATCTTTCAACCACCGCCAAGCACCAATGTAACCATTAGAGTTCACACCGAAAAAATCTAAGAAACCCCCCAAGTTCCATGGTATCTTTCAAATGTAGATATGCAACTGTAAATAAGAACCCATTGGTCAGTAGATATGCAATTAAGAGGGCAGAATAGAAAAGACAAGTCCGAAAACACTCTCACTTTGATTAGTTCATCACAGGCCGACGTAACAGGGGTGCCTTTTAACACAATCTTCTCAATGCCGTTTAGCTTATCCTTAAGAGCCACATTGACAACTCTAGAGCTCACCATGGTATAAGAACATACATCAAATGCATGTTGATTGAGTTGGCCATACAGATTGTCAATCTGCTCTAAGGTTGGACTCGATGGAAGCCAGTCTTCGAAAAGATTATCCCGAATGTACTAATCATCATGAATTTCAGTTACCCAAAGAGGAGGGGCACGCTTGTTGTCAATTGGGGATGTCGTTTTATCGGCATAGGCACACTAGTGCAGAATCGGGCTATAGTCCCGGTTCATAAGGCCCTTTAGTGCCGGTTTTGGAACCGACACTAATGGGTGGGGACTAAAGGTCCCCCCTTTAGCCCCGGTTCAGCACGAACTGGCACTAAAGGCCGACCACGTGGCATGAGCCCGCGCTGGGGGTTGGGAGACCTTTACTCCCGGTTGGTAACTGGGACTAAAAGGTTTAGGGGTTTTGGGTTTTATGATTTATTTTTCCTTTTCCTTTTATGTTTTCCATTTAATTCTTTTTCATTTGAAACATATTTTACGCTACTACATATTGTACATGTTATACACACACACACATATATATATATATATAAAAAATTTCTTGTAGAACCAATCATATATATATATCATCGAATTTCTCGCACGACCATGCACGCATGCACACACACACACACACACACACACACACACACACACACACACACACACACACACACACACACACACACATATATATATATATACACACACAAGTTGGTATATACAATTTCTCCTACAATTTGCAGATCATTACATGGAGGTATTACTTCGGTAGCCGGTAATGGAATTTTCCTTTGGGATCTATGACCTGATCGAGCAAAAATCCCGCCATTTTCTCTTGAATCGCTCATACGCGATTCGTTGGTAGGAGCTTATCCCACATGTCCCTCATCTTTAAAGAAGGAGATCAATATGCATGTATTAGTTGTGTGTGTATATATTAGATAATGATGTAAAAATTGTGAATAGTGTTTTGGCAAACGTACCCATTGGTTTCTATCATCTCTGCTCCTTTCGGACCATCATGCGAATGTTCTCGCAAACGTAGTATGCACATAAATCAGTCCCCGGCGCCTGCTTCAGGGCCTTTAATTGAATAGAATTCAGTCAGATAATAATTAATCAAGCATGTTAATGGTATATATTGAAATTGTTTGATGAACTTTTCCCAAGCCCTGCCCGCCGGTAAAGAAAATGAATAAAGGAATTATCAATTAGTTGATATCAGAAAATGACGAACTTAAAGAGGCCGACATATAGTTCGATAATGATTGAAATTACCTATCGACCATCCCCTTCATGATTTCGTAGTCACTTGTTTCTTCAAGTAGTGAGTCCAGTACTTCAACTTTTCCCTCGTCAACTTCAATGATTAACAAGATCCAGTGAAAACTGCATACGCACGTGTTTGCATGTATAATTAAGCAGACATGTGCATAACTCATCAACTACCCTAAACCCTATACACTTATTAACATCTAGCTAGTAACCAAAAATAGATTTTGTAGTACAAGACAGTGTGACTCACCCGAAGTTGTAAGGAAGTAGTATTTCTGGACAGGTATTTAGGCGCTTCAAGAACTCTAGCAAGCTTTTCTCTGTGTCTCCTCGACCATTCTTGTAACCATGTCTCTTCATTAATGGTATTTGGGTCAATGAACCCAATGCCATAGCGTCCAGTTTTTTTCATTTCATACATCTTCATTCTGCATAATACCACAGAAAAAAATATAGTGAGGATAATTATAGGTAATGATCAATGAGCACTACAGCTAGCTAGAGACTTAGTTATATTACAGAAAGAAATCACTTACAAACAATAGCAACTGACGATAGATTTGTCGAGTGCGTCTTGATTGAATAACTGAAACAGTTCTGTAAACTCGACATACAGATCATTTTCATGATAGTAATACTCTGACCTCACTTTCACCATAAGGGACTCTCGATCGGTAGTCTTGGTTTCATTCATGTACCATTGATGCAATTCATACATCCTGGTTGAGAGCTTCTTGACCTCCTCAGGCTTGATCATAGGTTGGCCGCAAGCATATTTCTGTTTTACTTCATCCTCTTTAATCCCTTCTATGGGCTCGAGATCTAGGAGTTGATAAACAGTGACACCGGCCTCTTCAGCCATCCTTCTATGAGCGTCGGTTATTACCAGCTGATCGGCGTCGGTACTCACATGTGTTGGTGATACAATGAACGGGGGGGGGGGGGGTCGATTGCATCGCCTGTTCTCCCAGCTGGGGAACAGTTTTCCCGCTTTTTTGGCAGCTCCTTGGCTTGAGCTCGAGCTCGACTCCTTTTTTTGTGCTTGATATGACTTCTAGATTTCACGCTCATAGTCAGACTCAACATGCGGGGGAGCTGGTGCTTTAGCCATACGAATAAAGTGGTCAACGACATGCTCAGGTACAATCTCCTTTGGCGGTGCTGGCGGTTTCGGTCCAAAATGGGCCTTCAGTTGGGCTTGCACTTCAGCTTCATTTTCCTTCTCAGTCAGGTCGTAAGGCCGGCGAGGAAGAGGCTTGAGGCTTGGACCAAATTGGTATCTCTTGCCTCCTGTACTTGTACCGCTAGCCGCCGGAGCTGTGGCGGCTCTCTTCCACTGTTGCTTAGGCGGCGGAGACGGCTGACGCAGTGCCTGACTTGGAGGAGGAGGACTGGGCGGACGCGGTGCCAGACTTGGAGGAGAAGGAGTAGGCTCACGCGGTGCTGGACTTGGAGGAGTAGGAGTGGGCTCACGCGTTGGCGGACTTGGAGGAGCAGAAGTCTACAGAGGTGGTGGCTGACTTTTAGGAGCTAGAGTCGACTGCTAACACGGTGGCGGACTTGGAGGAGGAACCGACTAACTCGGTATCGGTGGCCTTGGAAAGACGATGCAATCCTTTCTTCATAGAATGATCCGATGCATGGCCTCTCCCAGTGTGCGCTCATCGTCACCTCTAGGAATGTCAAGCTCTAGCCCCGAATATTGTGCCACCACTTCATCAACCGCGACACGAGCATAGCCAGCTGGAATCGGATTGCAATGGAAGGTTGCTTTAGGGGGATTTGTATAAGCAATGCCGTCCGCCACCTTCATGGATATGTTCTTCATTTTAAAGTGTAGCTCACAATTAGTGTTACCCATGATGTCATACACAGGGTATCTATCCAGCAGTGCCTCATCGCCCGGGGCGGAACCCATGCTGCTTCTCGGCATGGATGGGACGGTGCTATCCAATGCTGGATCCGCTAGCGGCTGCCGCTGCTGAGACCCCCTTTCCTGGCTAATTTCGTTGATCAGCTGCTGCTGCCGCTGGAAAGTGAGTGCCAACTCCGCGTGCGCTGATTCTAGGCCTTGAAGGCAGTCTGCTTCCTGCTTCCTCTGCTCCTCCTCTAGCTTCCTCTTCTTCTCCTCTGCCATCTTCCTTCTCGCACGACTTCTGTAGTCGGTGTTCCAGTCCGCAAACCCCTCAAACCACGGAACAACGCCTTTGCCCCGTGTTCTTCCCAGGTGTTCAGGGTTCTTCAGGGCACGCGTAAGCTCGTCGTTCTCTCTGTTTGGGCGTGAACACCCCTGTTCGTGCCTCTTCGATTGCAACAAGAAAATTGTCGGTGGCTTCTTTAAGACTTGCCCGCTCCAAAACCTCACCTGTCTTTGGGTCCAACATCCCCCCATGCACATAGAACCAAGTCCTGACCCTGGGGGCCAGCTCAATGTAACTGGAGTGACCCCTGCATCCACCATCTGTTGCTCAGCGAGATCCCACTTAGGTCGGGCCACCTCGTAGCCACCTAGCCCCAGCTTATGGTGCCACATCTTTTTCCGGTATTGATCTTGTTTATTCTCAACTGTTCCTTAGCTACTTCCGATTCCTTGAATTTCACGAAAGCGTCCTAGTGATCTCTTGCCTTCTCCAGTGTTCCCTTGAATTCTGGAGTCTTCTTTCCTCCTTCGACGTACTTGTTCCATATAGTTTTCTTGTGGTTGTTGAACGCTATCGCCATCTTCCTAAGAGCAGCGTTCTTGACTTTCTCCACATCTGCAGCTCTGAAATGATCTGGTAGCGTGAAATGTGACATGAGAGATTCCCAAAGCCGATCTTTTGCTCTTTGGTCGACTAAAGTAAGATCTGGATGTTCCTTTGCTGGCTTCTTCCATTCTTGAATGGAGATCGGGATTTGGTCCTTCACAAGAACTCCGCACTGACGAATGAACTTGCCCGTAGTCTTCTTAGGCTCGAGCGGTTCACCATTAGATTTGATGGCATCGGTGTTGTACTTTACGCCATCCTTCAACTTTTTGGCCGGGCCTCGCACTGTCCTGCTGCCTGTATCAGATTTGCTCGATCTGGAGGGCTGAAAGAAGAAAGATCGATTCGTTAATATATATACAAATCAATTAAAACATGTGATGATCACCAGATGCCTGCTTATATAAATATACCTTGCCGGTGTTTGTTATTTGAAGATCATCATAGTTCTGGACTTCATCGCTTTGTTCGTCTTCATCGAATATCATATCACCCTCCCCGGTATTGTTCAGATATTGTGAGCCATCATCTTCTTCATTCTCATCTGGCCGGCTCGGGGAGCGTATGATCTCGAATGTAGCCTCTTCTCCTTCTCTGCCGGTATTGTCCGCCATAGCTTTTATTTAACTAATCCAGAAGAAATAAAAAAAAATTTAGTATGCATCTCGAATAATAGTAGATAATTGATATGCATCTCGAATAATAGTAGATAATAGATATGCATCTCGAAAGATAAAACTGAATCATAGTAGATAATATGCATCATCAAATATAATCTCGAATATTATCGAATAATATAATCTTGAATACATCGTCTCGAATATTATCGAATAATATAATCTCGAATACATCATCTCGAATATCTCGAATACATCACTCTAGCTAATGCAGATCGAATACTATCGAATAATCTAGTTGAGTCGCAGTGGACACCCAAAGAGAAGGAACCACCACAGGATCATAGCTCCAGTGAGATCCCTGAAGAACCTGCCAGGTATTGGAGAACCTGACGTCCAACGCAACCATGTAGCGACAGACGTGCTCGTCCTCCTCCCTGACACGGTGACGTACCACCTCTGCGAGGGACGCCAGCCTCCGCACCTGAATGTGGCCCACGCGCCCGCCACCAAAGAAGCTCCGGATCGACGATGGGACCCGGGTTCCTCACCAAGATGCGCGCCCCTGAAGGTAGCACCTCCCAGTGCCAGCCCATCGGAGCCCAGTCCCGGACATGGCGCCACTGAAGCAGGACGTCGTCGCGAACGGGTCGACGACGAGGATGCGGGCCGGGCATCGTTGATGTTGATAACAAATTCTATGCAAATATGTAACATTTTTTAAATGCTTGGCTAGGAACATGATTCGGAATCATAATACGGATTCTCTTAACCTTTAAGGGATTTAACAAAATGGCGCCATTCTGGATGTGCAGAAGATGGTCCATATTTTGCCTGATCTCATCTACCCTTCTATATGTCACGTTGTCTATTGTCAAAGGATTCATGAAAACCATGGCTTCATCATTAGCCGGAAGTAACAGGCGCATAATGGTACGAAGCTCTCCAAGTTGTTTTGGAACGGAGTTCCGGATAGGATAATTAGCTTTTTGGTACGAAGTTCAGCAAGAGCCTTCCGAATATCACTATTTGGAAGGCCTTTGCTGAAATTCGTACCAAAAAGTGAATTATTCTATCCGGAACTCCATTCCAAAAACAACTTTGAAGAGCTTCGTAGCATCATACGCCTGTTACTTCCGGCTAATGATGAAGCCATGGATTTCTTCAATACTTTGACAGACAACGTGACATATGGAAGTTCTTATGTCAAAATTCAAACTTTGACATATATGATCAAATGTTGAATATGTCAAAATTCAAACTTTGACATATGATCAAATATTGCATATGTCAAAATTCAAACTTTGACATATGATCAAACTTTGACATATGATCAAATGTTGCATATGTCAAAATTCAAACTTTGACATATGATCAAACTTTGACATATGATCAAATGTTGCATATATATGTCAAAATTCAAACCTTGACATATGATCAAACTTTGACATATGATATCTAGCTAATTCATCTAACGTTAATATATCTAGCTAATTCATCTAAGATTTGACAAAAGTATAAAAACTAATTCATCTAACATGCATTAATATATCTAATTCATCTAACTAAAAGTATAAAAAACTAATTCATCTAACATTTGACATTAATCTAATTCATCTAAAACTTCTACATTAATCTAACATTTATATATACCTAATTCATCTAACATTTCTATAACTAAAAGTATAAAAAACTAAAAATAGAAAAACAGAAAATAATTAGGAAAATGTGTGTGTGTGTGTGTGCGGGCTCGGATGAGGGCGGCCATGGTGGCAGGGGGTCTCACAGCGGGGCGACGGCCGGTGAGGTGAGGCCACGGGGGTGGCGACAGGCCGGGGCGCGACGGGGGCGGCGGCAGGGACGGGCTGGGGCAGCGACGGGGACGGGGGCGGCGACGACGACGGTGTGCGGTGGGGGCGGCGACGGGGACGACGCGGCGATGGGGGCGGCGGCGATGTCGTCGAAAGTAGAGATTGAAGGGGAAGAAGAGAAGAAACTGCAAACATTTGAAGTGTCTGCTTATATAGGAGGGACCTTTAGTCCCGGTTGGAGTCACCAACCGGGACTAAAGGTCTGTTTTGGCCAGGCCAAGCGGCGGGAAGCGCAGGCCTTTAGTCCCGGTTGGTGGCTCCAACCAAGACTAAAGGGTGGCCTTTAGTCGCGGTTGGAGCCTCCAACCGGGACTAAAGGCCTGCGCTCGCGCAGGCGCGGTGCATAGCAAGTTTAGTCCCACCTCGCTTAGCATGAGGCGACCGACGGTGTCCTGGACTAGGGGGTACTCACCACGTCGTCTCCCGATCAGTTGGATTGGGCCGAGGACCCCCATGGCAGTTTACTCATGGGCCAGTTCAGACAGCCGAAGTATACACGAGGAAGATTCCACAAGACTTGGTGATCAAGACAAGGACTCCTCTCCGCTGGCGTATTCGACTAGGACTCTTGTTATCCTAGGCCTCTGGTACATTACATAAGCCGAGGCCGGGCTAGTCGATAGGGATATGCTAGATCATTATGACATTACTCATCATACCCTTAGGTCTTAGACCACAACATATGATCTCGAGGTAGATCAACTCTTGTAACCCTATATTCATCAAGATCAATCAAACAGGAAGTAGGGTATTACCTCGATAGAGAGGGCCCGAACCTGGGTAAAACATCGTGTCCCCTGTCTTCTGTTACACATCGATCCATAACACATAGCTTGGGACCCCCTACCCGAGATCTGTCGGTTTTGACACCGACAATGGTGCTTTCATTGAGAGTTCCGCTGTGTGATCGGAAAAGGATCAATAGCTTGCCTGCGGATCAACAGCGACGTCGGCGTCTTCATCGCCGGCTCGACTGGTCACCTTGGCTTGACCAAGGACTGTGCCCTACATCCAATCGTCATGTTCAGACGAGGGCCTTCATCAACATCAACTCCGGTCTCTATCAAGATCATGGAGGAATCATCCATGGAGCTCGGGGGCTCAACATCAACATTGCCCTCGGGCTACCGTGCTGTTTTTCTGAACAGCGATCTTGTATCCGCTACCACCACCTCCTGGAGCATATCTTTGACGATTCCTTCGGTGGAATTGTGCGGAATTGAGTCTACAACAACCCTGCAAAATTTTGTCGCGTTCCGATGGAGGAATCTCCGCCGATCTCCGATATACCGGAGCCCTGTCGAGTCTGGACGGGAATCAGGACGAGTTTAGGGCGTGGTCTCCAGAGCCCAGATCGGAGGTTATTTGGAAGATCCAACCGTTCATCTACTGCGGAATTTCTATATGTACCACCTCTCAAAATTTCAGCTCGATCCGACCGTTTAAACTCCGGGAACTTTCCGATTAGTGTATCACTTTTCGGATCTGTTTTCTTCGCGAATACGAATCCGACCTGAGTTCATCTTTCTTCATGAACGAGATATTGGACAACCTTTTTGGAAGAATCTCTTTCTAGGGTATTGTGTTTTGTTTCCGAACACATGCTCACAATTTTTGCTCCTTTTCGGAGGTAATCTTCATCGTCATGCTGGTGCCAAACCAGTCCGGCAATATTGTTTCACGGCTGCCGACCTGCACTAGACACGTTGTTGCTTTGGTTAGCCGAGCTCAACTTCTTCGGATCATCATCTCGGCGAGCCGAACAAGAGTTCGGAATCGCAAAGGATAAATCATCACCAACATCGCCACCCCATGGATCACACGGAGCGGGCACACCGGCATCGCCGCATGGTCACTTCATCAAGCCGGCATTGACCGCGTCACAAGTTATGACCTGCATCGGCATGGCCGCAATGTTGCTTCTTCAATTCGATGTCCATGACGCCTAACTGCTTCAACACATCGCCTGACATGGCAGCTGCGACGTCTCCTTACCGACCTGCTCTGTCACCTCGGCTGGACCCAGGGCTTCACCACATCTTCATCAAACCTACTCCGGTGACTTCGGCGTCACCAGCCGACCTGCTTCGACTCATCGGCTGACATGGAGGCTTTGACACTTCGGCTGGATCGGGGACTTTGCTATTTCTTCATCAACATACTCCGGTGACTTCGGCGTCACCAGCCGACCAGCTTCATCACATTAGCTGGACCGGGGGCTTTGGCTCGGCGAGCCAACCTTTGCCAGGATCGCCATGCCGTCGCTTTATCTCCCATCAGGCAATAGGGGTGCGGATCGAGTCCCAATTTGGGAAGTCACTTTTCTTCGGACTGCTACAACAAATAAACCAGGTGCTATTAATCCTAGCAATTTTTGCTTGTTTGGGTTTATTTTTCCCAAGGAATTGTTACTCTGGTTTGTTCCATCATCTGTACACAGATCTATCAAATGGTGGCCGCAATAACAACGGTCACGTGGTGGTTCGGTTAGTTTCCGTACATAGTTCGGCGAACGCCGCATCCGGAACTCTGACCGACCTGTGAATTCAGGTTGTGCCATGCCTTTACTGCATCACGCCGACGCCCTGCATCGACATTGACTTCGGCGCCAGGCCACATATCTTTAAATAAATTATTTCGCGTAAATTAATTCCGCGAGGATTTTTATGTATTTATATTATTATTGTTGGCCTGCAGTATTTTACATGTGCAGGTAATGGACTTCGACTGCGTCACGTGGTGTCTTCGGCAAGCCGACGCCGTCGTCCCAATCGGCGTAAATCGGCTCGCATGATCACCTTATTGGTCGTGTTGCCATACCGACGTGTTCGGCTACCTCGGGGACTTCGGCATCGCCGAGAGAGCTCTACCTCATCGAGCGTTCGGCGCACAGGCCATATTTCTTTTATTACTCACTTTGCATAAATTATTAATTATGCAACAATTTTTTTATTATTATTATCTCCGGTTTGCACTATTTTCTGTGCACAGGTAAATGATCCGGGTCGGGCAGTGTTGTCACCTCGACGTACTGATATACCACGTCACCTCGGCTGGACTGGGGGCTTCGTCATCACTTCATTAACCCACGTCGGGGACTTCAGCGTCACTTTGCCGGCCTGCATTGGCTGTGCTATGTCACCACTTCGGAATGCCGAGCTTTTCGTTCCGCCACCTCGGGACCGGCTTGGAGGATGGAACCTTGTCCCGCATCAAGCTCGGACACCTCAGGCTTGAGGGCTGGGACCTCGGCCATGCCGAGGACTGCGAACCTTGTCAGATCTGTCACAGGTTAATGGGCGTCTTCGTCCCGCCACAAGCCCGAATCGCGTCATCAACACCGAACACATTAACCAGCTAAGTCGCTTTCATGCTCAAAAACTTTCAGTTTTAAATTTTGTTTGGTTGGACCAAGCATTATACTTTTGTGGCAAAAATTTGTTTGTGAAAAACTTCCTTGTCAAAACTTTGTTTGTGACACACAAATTCAAATACTCCGTTTACTTGGGGGCTTCCTTTATGAAGCCTTTCCTCTTGTATATGATTATACTTGTATGGCTTCGTTCCTTGTTCGTGTATTTCAATATGCACGATGTTGACTTAGGTGTTCCGCAAGCTGGGTTGCCTTGCTCCTGTGTTTACCCCTACGTTCCCGATTGTTCGGCTAGGGAGTAAAGGGAGCACCTCTGCGATTGTCATGATCGGGTCATCCGAGCTCGGACCTCAGACTGGGTGAAGCCGAAAGCTAGCGCTCTTATTGTTTTCAATCATGGTCGGCACACAACGGAACTCATGAGTACAAAAAATCTATTGCACAAGTCTCATAGTAACAATGAGCAACCGAAGAAAGGTATCGGTGGGGGTACTATTTTCTTCGAAGATGCTTCTTGCACTTCATTAGTAATATAACATAAGTTCCCTGAGCGTGCTTTGTCTATTACAGCCTTATGGCCTGATTGCCTGGTTATCGGAAACACCGTCGATATTCTCGATAGGTGCAGTACATAACACTTTTCAGCCCTTGAACGAAGAGGGAGAAGCCGACGGTCGGTTAAGACACGTTTAAAGTTCAGGTGAACACAGATATGATATAAGTACTTCGGTACATACAATCATTATACGTAAAATTCTTTTACCCAAGTCACTTGGGGGCTCTTAAATTAGTATGAGCCGTTTTTGTTAGTCGCTGCCTAATTTTTTTCTACTGCTCCTTTTTCGACTCGAGTGTATGGTCAATAGCCGGATAGCCTAGCTTCTCTCTAAAGTCGCTCGAGTTTAGTTTGCTAAACTGGCCTCGGAGAAGCACTCCGCCTTCGGGATAAGGAGCTTGAAGCCCTAGGCTGACCCGCTTGAAGTCTTGAGATCGGATGTGTCATGTTAAAGCATGACATAAGCACAGTTTTTTTAAAAAAAGACCAATTTCCGGATTAGCACCAAAATCTCGGTTTAGTCTGGACGTCAAGCTTTTACATAAGTTTTTGGCTTTTCGTGCCTATGGCACTTTTAAACTATTTGTGTGTTTCCAACATAAGTCTGGTAGTGCAACGCCGGACACCTTTAGAGATTCTGCAAAAACATTATCGGATATTGCTATATATGCATCGGTTTCAAATTGTGTCTTTGGTCAATAGTTGGGTTGCCCGGCTCCTGTGCTTGCCTCCTACGTTCCGCTTTGTTCGTCTAGGTGCGCAAAGGGAGAACCACTGCGATTGTGCTTCCAGCTCGCATGGTTAAGCACCTCAGTGGAGAAAGCCGAAACCTGACTGTCACAATAAGCGTAAACTGGTCAGCGATCTGATGACTGTGTTAAATGATGGGCTGTTCATAACATTGGCTGAAGTGTTTACGGCTTGACCTCGGCTGTCGCCGAACACTAACCAGGGGCTAGTGTCTGGCCTCCCAACTTTAAGCTCCTATGACTAAGTGAAAGTTAAGAAGCCTGCATATTTGATTGCCTCGTTTCTGCTAACACAACCGCCTTCGGGCACCGAGACGTCGGCTAAGGGTTGTTTTGTTATTGCGGAAACACCCTGCGTAGCATCTACAAAGGGGTGGAAGCCGATCAAAGTAAACATATCATCGACATTTGTATTTAATATACGAGGCCTGCCTTCTGTAATCATTGTTATAAAGCCATAAATATGCATCAATTTGACTTAAGATTTTGGCCAAGCTGGGTTGCCTGGCTCCTGTGCTTACCCCTACGTTCCCGATTGTTCAGCCAGGTGGTAAAGGGAGCACCTCTGTGATTGTTACTACCGGGTCATCTGAGTAAGTACCTCAGACTGGGTGAAGTCGAAATCTAGCGATCTTAAAGGATATAATTGGTCAGCAACGACGAAAGTGAAAATTTAGGTTCGCTATAGACCACATAGTTAGGGAACTTTCCCCAAACTAAATCCTCAATATTTTCCTCCCACATTGATCGGAGGAGAGGTTTCATGATCATGGCCAGCATGACGACCCAATGAAAGGAACCGATAGCGGGACTATTTTCTTTGGAAGATGTTTCTTACATTAAATAGTAATATAACATATCTCTCCGCGTACCTTTGTTTGTAAAACCATATGGCCGGATTGCCTTGTTTGTCGTAAAACTTTGCCCTTGTAAAGGCTTTATAAAGTAGGAAAAACACTCCCCAGCTACTAGCCGAGGAGATTGAAGCCGATGGTCGGTCAACAAAGTTTTATACAATGCGGATCCGAGCATTAATGATGTAAAGTACTTGGATACATAGAATCATTACACATAGCAATTGCGAGTAAAATCCATTTACTGCAACCCATCTTTAAAACCCCTTGGGACCTACCTTGGCGAGCTTGGATTTCGATTAGCTCTAAGCTCCTTTAAGAGATCTTTATTCTCTTTTTGAGAAGTTTGTGTTAAACACAACAAAATTTTCTGTCAAATGGATATCGATCCTTAATTCGACCACCCGTGCCCACATTAAGGTGTTAGGTTCTACCGTAGGATGCGTTGACTGCAAATTAAAATTTTCCTACACGCAGAACAACCAAGAACATGCTACAGGAGATGGATCACAGTTCGTTACCACTAGACGCGCAGTGCCATGCAGCGGAAGAAGAGTTGGGGCAGCGCATTCACGTGGATCGTCTCCTCCTCGTCCGATCTCCCACGAACAGCTGGTCATCGGATCCCTCATACAGGTTCGCCGGAGCGGCGCAGGTGCACCACCTGTAACGGTATCCGCGCGTGCAGGAGGAACGTCGTGCGGCGGACTGCTAGGTCCGATCACAAAATCGGCAACGAGTGGAGTTGTCTATTCGCAACACATGCAAACCCTAGTGACAGCGCCGAAGCGATCAGCCTCATGAGTGTGCGGCACCTCCACTTTATATAGGCGTCCGTCGCGGGCTCAACACTTGGGCCTCGCATGGACCCTAAAGCCCATAAGTCTACTCGGTCACAATCCGGATACAGCTCGGATCACACCCGACCAGTGTCCCCGGATCAGACCTCGTAGGTTCCTTCCCTTAAGCACGCGACCCCTTAGGTTCAAGCCGGCTTGGTTGCAGTTCGGATCATCTCCGAACCGCATAGTTGGTAGCGGCCTCTAGCAAGGCATGCCGAACACCAAGCAGACTATGAAGCTGGTTAGGCGAACCTGTACATCACACTTCCATTCCTTTTGCCACACGATATATGTTGTGGAGCTCAAGGCGAGTCTGTCATCCTTGTGCTAGCCCGACCTCTTTCTCGTTCCAGTGATGCCGACCACTATCCGGATTATCTCATAATCCTTGTCACATGGCCATGCTTATCCTGGTCGGATCACACGAGGGGCCCAGAGTATATCTCTCCTGATCGGAGGGGCAAATCCCATCTTGCTCGACCACGTCTCACAGCATGGGTCTAGACAAGCCTGAAACCTACCTTTGTAACTACCCAGTCATGGAGTAGCGTTTGGTCGGCCCAAAGCAAGTCTGTCACCATCCCGAGTACATGTGTCAGCTCAGGTCTTAGGACATAGAACGTATGTTGTACTAGAGACTCACAGATGACATATCGCTGCGTCTCATAGTTGGGTCTGTCCGACTCAGACCTTATCTCGACTCGGATCCGACTACGTCGAATCCGACCAGACCTTTCCAAGTCCATATTATCCGGTTAGCATCCAATGCTCCATGGCTAGTGAGACCAAGCCATCGACCGTGTCATATGCTAGTCTAGTCAGTTGCGCGTCCACACAGCCCTTTCGACTAGGGACCTTTCAGGACAGTCATCATACAATGCATAGTCCCACAAACAAGTCACGTACTTGTAATACACATCATTGATAATGTCCAAGGACTATCTTTATTCATAAACACATAGGAAATATCATCATACATGATTGCCTCTAGGGCATATCTCCAACATAAGGCTCGGGGGCTACTGGGCTTCGCGCTCATTATTTTTAAATATTAAAGGGGCACATCGATCCCCTGATCTGGTGTGGCCACCCGACCAGTGGCTCGGGGGATACTGCGTTGCCTATTCAATGCAGAAAATTCAAAGTGCTTAATGTTCGACATGACCCAACTATGGGCAAGTGCGTCTTCGGACAACAATAAGTACCATCTGGGACTTATCCGGCATCAAGCTAATATATCACGGCGACTTCTCACGACCCTCTCTCAGGGACCGTCTCAACATTTTTGAAATGCTGTTGCAAATCGGGCTCCATACAAGCCAGCATCAGACAGCTGATCTCCATTGATTCATCAACGAGTTTCTGGTAGGCATTCTGAGCAGTGGCACTTGCATTATCGGCAGGTTCCTCTGGAAGTGGATCCTCTAGAACATGTTCATTTTTATCATGCTTGAGAACAATTCTCAGATTTCTATACCAGGTGGTAAAGTTTGTTCCATTCAGTTTATCCTTTTCTAGAATTGATTTCAATGCAAAGTTGGGTTGAGCAGGTGGTGCCATTGATCTACAACAGAAAATATGCAATCACTAAGCAATGTGTTTATGTAGAGTAATTCAAGCCTAAACAGAAATACTCCCACTGAAGTTGGCATCCCTCCGCAAACCTCAGTGATTCAGGATCCGACTAGCACATGCGACTAGTGAGCTTTAGCGTCACTGCTAGACAACATGCCTATTCGATAAGCAACTCCTTGCTAATCGTATCTTTATACGACGCCTGTCGGTCGGGAAGGTATCTCATACCCCGGCCCCCAACCTTCTTTGCCACAAGGCCCAAAACCGTTTTGATAGCCTTGTCAAGTTAATCTGATGTAGTGCATGTCCGTGTCCGACATGAACCCTTCAGTTCAAGGACACCCAGCAGCACCTCAATTTTATGAGCCCACTACTAGACGTACTTGACGTGCGAAGGTGCAACATCGGGGATGGCAATTCTCTTGATATTCATGAGGGATCTTTCTATCATTCTAACATACATAGAAAGTAAGAAGCATAACAATCACAAATAAACATATATTGTGAAATAGTATGGCTCCTTCATGGATGTTCTTCCAGGTCGGCTCCGACTCCGATGACGATCTAGGAATTCCATCTTGTTTGTCACGCCCGGACGCCAAGCCACCAACCTGATCTCTATTATCCGACCACTACAACTAGTGATGAATTTTACATAGAGTCACAAGTCGACACGCAGGTCGTTATACAATATTATGACAACACTTTGGCTCCTGCCGGCTGACAAACATGACACGGAGGCCATGTATAAATTACACACATGCATCACATACACATGAGCCATACTATTCACATCAAACCCTGCAAAATAAAGTTATGCATAGAATCGCATTCTACCAGTTTGAGTGATCGTGTACGAAATACAAGGCGCTACGCACACGGCGATCATCTGAGTAAGTACCTCAGATTGGGTGAAGCCGAAAGCTAGCGATCTTAAAGGATATAATTGGTCGGCAACGACGCAAGTGCAAATTTAGGTTCGCTATAGACCACATAGTTCGGGAACTTTCCCCAAACTAAATCCTCAATATTTTCCTCCCACATTGATCGGAGGAGAGGTTTCATGATCATGGCCAGCATGACGACCCAATGAAAGGAACCGATAGCGGGACTATTTTCTTTGCAAGATGTTTCTTACATTAAATAGTAATATAACATATCTCTCCGCATACCTTTGTTTGTAAAACCATATGGCCGGATTGCCTTGTTTGTCGTAATACTTTGCCCTTGTAAAGGCTTTATAAAGTAGGAAAAACATTCCCCAGCTACTGGCCGAGGAGGTTGAAGCCGATGGTCGGTCAACAAAGTTTTATACAATGTGGATCTGAGCATTAATGATGTAAAGTACTTGGATACATAGAATCATTACACATAACAATTGCGAGTAAAATCCATTTACTGCAACCCATCTTTTAAACCCCTTGGGGCCTACCTTGGTGAGCTCGGATTTCGATCAGCTCTAAGCTCCTTTAAGAGATCTTTATTCTCATTTTGAGAACTTTCTGTTAAACACAACAAAATTTTCTGTCAAATGGATATCGATCCTTAATTCGGCCACCCGTGCCCACATTAAGGTGTTGGGTTCTACCGTAGGGTGTGTTGACTGCAAATTAAAATTTTCCTACGCGCAGAACAACCAAGAACATGCTACGGGAGATGGATCACAGTTCGTTACCACTAGGCGCGCAGTGCCGTGCAGCGAAAGAAGAGTTGGGGCAGCCCGTTCGCGTGGATCGTCTCCTCCTCGTCCGATCTCACTCGAACAGCCGGTCATCGGATCCCTCATACAAGTTCGCCGGAGCGGCACAGGTGCACCACCTCTAACGGTATCCGTGCGTGCAGGAGGAACGTCGTGCGGTGGACTGCTAGGTCTGATCACACAATCGGCGGCGAGTGGAGGTGTTTATTCGCAACACATGCAAACCCTAGTGACAGCGCCGAAGCGATCAGCCTCATGAGTGTGCGGCACCTCCACTTTATATAGGCGTCCGTCGCGGGCTCAACACTTGGGCCTCACATTGACCCTAAAGCCCATAAGTCTACTCGGCCACAATCCGGATACAGCTTGGATCACATCCGACCAGTGTCCCCGGATCGGACCTCGTAGGTTCCTTCCCTTAAGCGCGCGACCCCTTAGGTTCAAGCCGGCTTGGCCGCAGTTCGAATCACCTCCGAACCGCATAGTTGGTAGCGGCCTGTAGCAAGGCATGCCGAACACCAAGCAGACTATGAAGCTGTTTAGGCGAACCTGTACATCACACTTCCATTCCTTTTGCCACATGATATATGTTGTCGAGCTCAAGGCGAGTCTGTCATCCTTGTGCTAGCCCGACCTCTTTCTCGTTCCAGTGATGCCGACCACTATCCGGATTATCTCATAATCCTTGTCGCATCGCCAGGCTTATCCTGGTCGGATCACACGAGGGGCCCAGAGTATATCTCTCCTAATCGAAGGGGCAAATCCCATCTTGCTCGACCACGTCTCGCAGCATGGGTCTAGACAAGCCTGAAACCTACCTTTGTAACTACCCAGTCACGGAGTAGTGTTTGGTCGGCCCAAAGCAAGCCTGTCACCATCTCGAGTACATGTGTCAGCTCAGGTCTTAGGACATAGAACGTATGTTGTACTAGAGACAGATGAAATATCGCTGCTTCTCATAGTTGGGTCTGTCCGACTCGGACCTTATGTCGACTCGGATCCGACTACGTCGAATCCGACCAGACCTTTCCAAGTCCATATTATCCGGTTAGCATCCAATGCTCCATGGCTAGTGAGACCAAGCCATCGACCGTGTCATATGCTAGTCTAGTCAGTTGCGCGTCCACACAGCCCTTTCGACTAGGGACCTTTCAGCACAGTCATCATACAATGCATAGTCCCACAAACAAGTCACGTACTTGCTGATACACATCATTGATAATGTCCAAGGACTATCTTTATTCATAAACACATAGGAAATATCATCATACATGATTGCCTCTAGGGCATATCTCCAACATAAGGCTCGGGGCCTACTGGGCTTCGCGCTCATTATTTATAAATATTAAAGGGGCACATCGATCCCCTGATCTGGTGTGGCCACCCGACCAGTGGCTCGGGGGCTACTGCATTGCCTATTCAATGCAGAAAATTCAAAGTGCTTAGTGTTCGACATGACCGAACTATGGGCAAGTGCGTCTTCGGACAACAATAAGTACCATCTAGGACTTATCCGGCATCAAGCTAATATATCACGGCGACTTCTCACGACCCTCTCTCAGGGGCCCGTCCGCCGATCATTATTTCTAATATATTACACTGCGTTTCTATTCCTACGTATGCTGCCGAGCTAGGAGTTGATCCTTAGGCCGATTTTGCGAATCGACCTAAGTCTCAGGGGCTACTAGGATCAGCAGTTTCATGTTTTCCTTCAGGTGCATCTCGGATTTTAGACCGACACACACCTTGAGGGCTACTGGTTATACATATTGACAGCAAATAAATTTACACGCATCGGAAATAAAATCGCAAACAATCAACCCATGACCGAGGTGCTGAACCACCTTGAAAGCATTTCGGGATATAGCTCGGATGCAATTGGCTGGCTCCATGGAGGGCATTTCCAACATTTAACTCGGCTAAACTCCTTCAACTTTTTTGAACCAAGGTGATCTATGACACCTCGGATATAGTCCGGTGTTGGAGCTCGGATATAGTCCGGCGTTATTGCTCGGCTGCAAAAGATACCTCAAAATGCAGTCCGACGTTGGAGCTCGGATGCAAGAGGACACCGCCGCACGGGTACAACTTCAAACCCGAGGTGTGGCATAAACAAGGCATTGATAAAGGCCGAAAACTTAAAGGGCTCCTCGGATAACCGACGTGTAAACTCTTCGGATTCACCTCGGCGATCCTCAAGTTCGAAGATGAGAAGATTTGTTGAACCAGTTTTCAAGACCGACGACTGAAGATGAAGAATAGTTCGGAAGAATCGAGGAGCGTCCCCAACTTGAAGACCGGTTCAGGGGGCTACTGACGGTGTCCTGGATGAGGGGGTACTCACCACGTCGTCTCCCGATCAGTTGGATTGGGCCGAGGACCCCCATGGCCATTTACTCATGGGCCAGTTTGGACAGCCAAAGGATACACGAGGAAGATTCCACAAGACTTGGTGATCAAGACAAGGACTCCTCTCCACCGGCGTATTCGACTAGGACTCTTGTTATCCTAGGCCTTTGGTACATTATATAAGCCGAGGCCGAGCTAGTCGATAGGGATATGATAGATCATTATGACATTACTCATCATACCCTTAGGTCTTAGACCACAACATATGATCTTGAGGTAGATCAACTCTTGTAACCCTATATTCATCAAGATCAATCAAGAAGGAAGTAGGGTATTACCTCGATAGAGAGGGCCCGAACCTGGGTAAAACATCGTGTCCCCTGTCTCCTGTTACACATCGATCCACGACACATAGCTTGGGACCCCCTACCCGAGATCTGCCGGTTTTGACACCGACAGCGACCGCACCAGCTTATAAGCCTTGTCGCGGCAGCTCTCTCGAGCTCCTCTCTAAGCAGGCCTTTGTGCGCCTATCGTACCTGTGCTGCCCTGTTGGGCCTACTGGGCCTTGCGGGCCTGCATCCTGGCCCGATAACAGGTTGGGTTTCTAGTCGTATGCAGGCCGTTGTGGCCCACTAGGCGGGCTAATTTTTTCATTTTTTCATTTTTTTGTTTTTTATTTTCTTTTATTTTTGAGTAGTTTTTTTTGCTTTTATTTAGAGGTTCTTTGTGAATATTTTTGCTTTAGGTAAAAAATTATAAACTTTCTATTAGTGCCAGTAGTTTTCAAATTTGAATAGTTTAAATTTGAATTATTTGAAATTTGTGTGAATCACTAGTTTGTGAATAACTTTTCTTTAAAATAGATTTGTGAGTGATTATTTTTTCTTATGTTTAATATTAGTGTGTTTTATCATTATATTCAATTTGGTAATTCTTAGGTTATCTAAAAAAATGAAATGCCTTTGTTTTGTTTTCTTTGTTATTTATTTTCTTTTATTTCTGAGTTGTTTTTTTGCTTTTATTTAGAGTTTATTGGTGAATTTTTTTGCTTTAGGTAAAAATAATTATAAACTTTCTGTTAGTACCAGTAGTTTTCAAATTTGAATAGTTTAAATTTAAATTATTTGAAATTTGTGTGAATCACTAGTTTGTGAATAACTTTACTTTAAAAATAGATTTTCCAGTGATTCTTTTTTCTTATGTTTAATATTAGTGTGTTTTATCATTATATTTAATTTGATAATACTTAAGTTATTTAAAAAAATGAAATGGCTTTGTAACAGATGAGTTTTCGTTCGAAACCCTGATACTTCAAAAGAGATTGTCCATTTTGTACACGAAGTGCATCCAGTTTTTGCCGTAACCCTCTCAACTTTTTAGCACATGCTATGTGGGTGAAATGATGATGCCATGCCAACTTTCAACCTTTTCAGAATTCATTTGTAGTGCTTTTCAATTTCAGGGTCATTTAGCTCAAAAAAATCAGTAAATACATGAAAAATAGCAAATGAAGCCAGAAATGGTTGAAAATTGATGACATGGATTTGAATGGTGCATACTTAATGCACAAAAAGTCTGGAATGTTTTTTCTTATGTTTAATATTAGTGTGTTTTTCATTATATTCAATTTGATAATACTTAGGTTATTTTAAAAAATAAAATGGCTTTGTAACAGATGAGTTTTCGTCCGAAACCATGATACTTCAAAAGAGATTGTCCATTTTGTACACGAAGTGCATCCAGTTTTTGCCGTAACCCTTTCAACTTTTTAGCACATGCTATGTGGGTGAAATGATGATACCATGCCAACTTTCAACCTTTTCAGAGTTCATTTGTAGTGCTTTTCAATTTCAGGGTCATTTAGCTCAAAAAAACCAGTAAATACATGGAAAATAGCAAATGAAGTCAGAAATGGTTGAAAATTGATGACATGGCTTTGAATGGTGCATACTGAATGCACAAAAAGTCTGAAGTTGAAATAAGCTTAGAAAAATGAAATGCCTTTGTAACAGATGAGTTTTCGTCGGAAACCTTGATACTTCAAAAGAGGTTGTCCATTTTGTACACGAAGTGCGTCTAGTTTTTGCTGTAACCCTCTCAACTTTTTAGCACATGCTATGTGGGCGAAATGATGATACCATGCCAACTTTCAACCTTTTCTGAGTTCATTTGTAGTGCTTTTCAATTTTAGGGTCATTTAGCTTAAAAATATCAGTAAATGCATGAAAAATACCAAATAAAGTCAGAAATGGTTGAAAATTGATGACATGGCTTTGAATGGTGCATACTGAATGCACAAAAAGTCTGGAGTTGAAATAATTTTAAAAAAATGAAATGCCTTTTTGTAACAGATGAGTTTTCGTCCGAAACCCTGATACTTCGAAAGAGACTATCCATTTTGTACACGAAGTGCATCTAGTTTTTGCCGTAACCCTCTCAACTTTTTAGCACATGCTATGTGGGTGAAATGATGATACCATGCCAACTTTCAACCTTTTCAGAGTTCATTTGTAGTGCTTTTCAATTTCAGGGTCATTTAGCTCAAAAAACTCAGTAAATGAGCTGAAAAATACCAAATGAAGTCGGAAAGGGTTGAAAATTGATGAAGTTTGTCCGAAGCACACAAGTACATGTTTTAAATGCCAAAACACATAAGCGCCCTAGCTATTACAAAGATTCCCTACGGTTTGTGCAAAGTGGGACTTTCCAGATATATAAGTCCGGAAACTCACTAGAGAAGAAAGTGATGACAGTAAAGCCGGTCACATCCCAGAGTGGGATCTTTGGGTGTGAAACTTTTTCTTTGCGTGTGTCCCTTTGCGCCCTAACCATGGACAATCTTCATCATTTAACTGGATGCTCGGGTTAACATTCACTGTGAGGGGAGCAATTTCATGAAACTTTTCATAATCTTCTGACATGTCTGTCTTGTCATCCACTCCCACGTTGTTTCTTTTCCCTAAAAGAACTATGTGGCGCTTTGTCTCATCGTATGATGTATTCTCTTCCTTATCTTTTAGTTTTCTCGGCTTGGTAGATATGTCCTTAACATAGAAAACCTGCGCCACATCATTGGCTAGGACGAATGGTTCGTCTGCGTATGCAAGATTGTTGAGATCCACTATTGTCATTCCGTACTGCGGGTCTTCCCTTACACCGCCTCCTATCAGATTGACCCATTTGCACCGAAACAAAGGGACCTTCAAATCACTTCCATAGTCAAGTTCCCATATCTCCTCTATGTAACCATAATATGTGTCCTATCCCTTATTGGTTGCTGCATCAAAGCGGACACCACTGTTTTGGTTGGTGCTCTTTTTATCCTGGGCGATCGTGTAAAATGTATCCCCATTTCTCTTGTACCCTTTGAAAGTCATTATATTCAAAGATGGTAACTGGGACAGCAAGTACATGTCATCTTCAACAGCGTCGTCATGCATGGCACATGTTTGCAACCAACCGGCGAAAGTCCTCGTTTGTTCATGTGTAATCCAGTCGTCAGACTGCTTCGGGTATTTGGAGCGTAGAATATGCTTGTGTTCCGCCATATACGGAGCCACCAAGGCGGAAATTTGTATAACTGTGTAGTGTGCTTGAGTGAGATAATGCCCATCCATACATATTATTTGATTCGGTCCTAGCGTGCCATTTCCACCCACTCTGCCCTTATGCCGCGATTCAGGAACACCAATCGGCTTAAGGTCAGGAATAAAGTCAACACCAAACTCAATGACCTCCTCATTTTCATGGCCCTTGGAGATGCTTCCTTCTGGCCTAGCACGGTTATGAACATATTTCTTTAAGACTCCAATGAACCTCTCAAAGGGGAACATATTGTGTAGAAATATAGGACCCAGAACGGCAATCTCTTCGCATAGGTGAACTAGGACGTGCGTCATGATATTGAAGAAGGATGGTGGGAACACCAACTCGAAACTGACAAGACATTGCACCAAATCATTCTCTAACCTTGGTATGATTTCTGGATCGATTACCTTCTGAGAGATTGCGTTGAGGAATGCACACAGCTTCACAATGGCTAATCGAACGTTTTCTAGTAGAAGCCCCCTCAATGCAACCAGAAGCAGCTGCGTCATAATCACGTGGCAGTCATGAGACTTTAGGTTCTGGCACTTTTTCTTTGCCATATTTATTATTCCCTTTATATTGGACGAGAAGCCAGACGGGACCTTCATACTGAGCAGGCATTCAAAGAAGATTTCCTTCTCTTCTTTGGTAAGAGCGTAGCTGGCATGACCCTGATGTATGCCGTCTTTTCCGTGCATACGTTGCTGGTCCTCCCATGCCTCCGGTGTATCTTTTGTCTTCCCATACACGCCCAAGAAGCCAAGCAGGGTCACGCAAAGATTCTTCGTCACGTGCATCACGTCGATTGCAGAGCGGACCTCTAGGTCTTTCCAATAGGGTAGGTCCCATAATATAGATTTCTTCTTCCACATCGGTGCGCGACCGTCAGCGTCATTCAGAACAGATAGTCCGCCAGGACCCTTTCCAAAGATTACCTTCAAATCCTTGACCATATCATGTACATCATCACTAGTACAGTGGCGAGTCTTCGTCCGGTGATCTGCCTCACCTTTGAAATGCTTGCCTTTCTTTCTTACGGGATGCCTGCTCAGAAGAAATTGACGATGTCCCAGGTACACATTCTTATTACAATTATCCAAATATATATTGTCGGTATCATCCAAATACACTACAAAAAAAAAGACACATCCGTGACATTTTGGGCCGAACTAATTTTTTCTCTCATGCTTATGACACTTCTATGACAATAATTGTGACAAAACCTGGTATCATCATAGATGTGGTGGGCTCCTACTTCTATGACAAAAAATCATGACAAAAAATGGGATTTTCATCCTGGGCGGGCCGGAGACGCAGCTGCATGACATTCTTTGGGCCGTCCATGACGGAAAAAACCATGGTAGAAGCGAGGGCGAGGAAAATATCGGGGAGTTCCCCGTTACGGTGGGTGGTGGGGGGCCGAGCGATGCGCGTTTCTCTCGTACACGTACGCATGTGGGTGCGAGGCGTTGGGCTCTAACTGAACCCGAGCGAGGCGTTCGCCTAACTGAACCTGAGCGATTGCACTGCAGGCTACACGTTACTTAAACCCGAGCGATCGATCGATGGCTGTTAACTGAACCCGATCGAGCGATTCCTTTGTTCGCTACTGCTGCTAACTGAAACCGATTGAACCTGCTGCCTCCTTCCCTTGATGAACAGTGAGTGTTGTTGTTGGGGGGGGGGGGTTGGATGAACAGTTCCCGGTGGGGGGTTGGATGAACAGGACCCCGTGGTGTTGCCGCTGGATGAACAGGACCCCGATCGATCGAGCCGGTTGGGCGTGGATGAACAGGACCCCGTGGAGGGCTGGATGAACAGGACCCCGTGGCGGGAAGGTTGAACAGTAGCCGGTGGAGGGCTGGTTGAACAGTAGCAGGTGGAGGGCTGGGTGAACAGTAGCCCGTGGAGGGGTGGTTGAACATGACCCCGTGGAGAGGGCTGGTTGAATAGTAGCCGGTGGAGGAGCGGTGGAGGCTGGATGAACAGGAGCCCGTGGATGAACAGTCACAGGTGGAGGCTGGAGGAGGTCGACGGTGGATGAACAGTAGCCCGTGGAGGCTGGAGGAACAGGACCCCCGTTTTGACCGTAGCGCTCCAACACAAGTCCGTTTCCTCTGTTTTGCGGTACGCCACACCCTCCCGATCAACAGGACCCCGTTTCGACCGTAGGAGGTCTAACAGAAGTTCGTTTCCTCCGTTTTGCGGTACGCCAGACCCCTCCCGATGAACAGGACCCCCATTTCGACCGTAGCGCTCCAACACAAGTCCGTTTCCTCTGTTTTGCGGTACGCCACACCCCTCCCGATCAACAGGACCCCGTTTCGACCGTAGGAGGTCTAACAGAAGTCCGTTTCCTCTGTTTTGCGGCACGCCAGACCCCTCCCGATGAACAGGATCCCGTTTCGCCGTGCCCGGTCGAACACAAGGCCGTTTCCTCTGTTCTGCGGTACGCCAAGCCTCGTTTCCATCGGCTGTTCCGTCCAAGCCGGTTGGCTCCTGATGAACACGACGTATTCCGTTGCCTCCCCATGAACACGACGCATTCTGTTGCCTCCCCATGAACACGACGACGACACAGTTTCTCCGTTCCGACCCAGCCATGTATACGAGCCCTGGCCGTACGTATGCGCGAGTAGGCGTTCGAGACCCCGCCCGTATGTACGTACATGGCCGTATTTACTTTCTTGCATCCTAGCCATTGTACGTACATGTACATGCTATGTGCGCGCCTCTACTACGACACGTGCGCACCTCTACTGTCACGACCGGTTTTTCAATAAAATAATTATTGAGAGACCAATCCCTTTTACGGACCAGCGAGGAAGAATTCCTTCTCACTGGTAGACAATATGTTGGTCACAGAAGAAAAATACCAGGAGTACTGAATATAATACAAGGTTGAGCAGCGACTGCCCAACAATTTATTACATGCACGCCGATAAAACGATACGGCGGATAGGGTGGCAAACTACTAACTCACGATAATAACGGTGGTGGAAATATCACCGTGAAGCGAGTGATATGATTCCAGAAGACTGCAGCTCATCGAGCATCGGAGTGAGGCTCGAGAAGACTTATTGTGGGTGGCGGAAGGGTAAACGATACAAGTGACCAAAATCTGGGATCGCGCGGGACTGATTGGGACTCCTCTAGGCATCGGACGCTCTATCAAACTCTTCATCCAAGAGATCGCCTTCGTCAACATCTGGCCAAATCAACAAGCCAGGTGAGTACTATGAAAGTACTCGCAAGACAG
The DNA here is from genome assembly GCF_018294505.1 of Triticum aestivum. Lineage (NCBI taxonomy): Eukaryota > Viridiplantae > Streptophyta > Magnoliopsida > Poales > Poaceae > Triticum > Triticum aestivum. The sequence goes on along the minus strand of NC_057799.1, from coordinate 654,281,723 downwards.
TTCGGACATAAGGTATAACAAATGTAAACAAGAAGTACATGAATAAGTTAACCAGAACGATCAGACATAGAGGTAGTAAATGCTGGGTGCCAAGCGAGGGTCTGAATGACGCCTCGAGCGGAAACTGCAGAATAGTAATACTGGTGCCAAGCGAGTGTCTGAAAGACTCCTCGAGCGGAAAATGCGGAATAATAATGCTGGTGCCAAACGAGTGTCTGAAAGACTCCTCGAGAGGAAAATGCAGAATAATAATGCTAGTGCCAAACGAGTGTCTGAAAGACTCCTCGAGAGGAAAATGCAGAATAATAATGCCACAGTCGGGCGTCGAGGCGACACCACATAAAGGGCTTTGAACAGAAAATAAAGACAGTGCATGCCACAGTCGGACGTCTGAGCGACATCACATAAAGGGCTTATATTTAAAGTAAGAAACAAGAACACGCCACAGTCGGACGTCTGGGCGACATCACCTAAAGGGCTTATATCACAGCTCAATAATACAATAGTTCGGGAACATAAATTATCACAAGCATGAGATAATTATAAGGTTAGTCCATCCACAGGAATAACAATAAATCTGGATTTACCACTAGAGCTTGCTCACCGGGAACAAGTTTTCCACGCGGATAGACATGGATATAATGTTTTCAGTACTTGATCATGGATACGATGATTTGGAAAGAATTGACTCTGCAGAGTTTGTACTTAACCACAGCCAACGGATTTCAGTAGTCACGGGGACTAGTTCCGTCTACGGTGTTTTGGGAGAAACACGTCTAACCAGTACACACCCAATTCAACCATCCGAAGCCAGGGATCACCCTCGGCATCGTTCAAGAAAAACCTTGAGACGGGGAGGCTACAACCTCGCGTAGCATGGGATCAAATTTCTATACGCGCGCTATAAGGGGGTGCCCCCCTCTCGGTCCCAACCGGAAACACCCATGCCCCCTGACCGGATGACTGGCTTTAATCCTGGGCCGAGGTACCATCATCCCGGCCTCTCTGTTTGGTGTGTACACGGAAAGAGGTTACCAACTTACTAAACCGTATCCTGGCAATGAGACATGTGGTAGCACGGACGGGGAAAAGAACGGTAACGCGGCTCCAACCACGTTAACGTCGGAGAAAGTCGGATGACGCAAGGCTGGTATGCTACAACAGTACCACCTTGCTGCCCTTCATGTCACCACATGATTAGGCCATCTCTCATCAGAGATCATCGCAACTTTGGAACATGCGGGAAAAGGACGATAACGTGGCTCCAACCACGTTAACGTCGGAGAAAGTCGGATGACGCAAGGCTGGTATGCTACAACAGTACCACCTTGCTGCCCTTCATGTCACCACATGATTAGGCCATCTCTCATCAGAGATCATCACGACTTTGGAACAACCGGGTAGTTGCCTTACAAGCAACGAGGTATTTACCGACACTCATATGCCACGCTCAAACTTTCACGCAAACATGCAAAACATCTGTCATATCAAATGTTCAAAACATGCTTGCCTGGTTCGGAGAAGTCGGAGTCTAGCTCGGCGAAGTTCGCGGCTCCGTCACCTCTCCCGGAACCTATGGCAATCACGAAACGGATACTAACGTGAAAACCAACACATGCACAGAAACTTTGCCAAATATTTTTCAAATAAATCCCATAAAAAACTAGACAAAATTTGAAGATTGTCAAAAAAAGAATCACCCAAAAATACATTTTTTATTAAAAAGTTATAAAGGTTTCTGTCCAGGGACTTATCTGTAATGAAACAGAAAAGTTCCAGGGTTTTAACTGAGAAAACAGAAAACGCTTCGGTTGGGAATGCGCAAGCGCAAAGGAGAAAACGTATTTGCCCGAAGGCGCCAACAGAAAACGGTTCGCAGGAGAATAGAATAGAGGCTGACAGGCGGGGTCCACCTGTCAGGTTTAAAAATGCTCGCCGGCGCCCGAAGACTGCGGTGGACGCCGGCGTCGAACCACGGCGAGTTAGGAGAAACGGAGGGTACCAAGAGCTTCAGCGTCTTCTTCCGCGTCGGTGGGTGGTGGACTCGTCCAACGGGGAGCACCACGTCGACGGCGACACTATCTCCGGCGGACGGCGGCTCGGGTGAGGAAGGGGAACTCCGGTGGAGGGCTGCAAGCTACAAATTGAGGCGCGGATCAGAACGAGGGATGCAAGGTGAAGCTACTGGCAAGAGAATGGAGGCGGAGGAGCACACACGGGGGCGAATCGGGCTGGATTCCGTGGCGGGTCGCGGCGGCCGGAGTCGAGGAAGGAGACCTCCTCGGGGCTCTTCCAGTGGCTAGGCGTGCTCTAGGGGGAGTGCAGGGATGGTGGGTGCTCGAGTTGAAGCTCGGGGCCTCTATTTATAGGCAGATCGACGGGGTGGCCGTGAACGGAGAATCTCCGGCGAGCGATTACGGCGGAGCAGTGGATTGGCAGGTGGTTTGAGCGGCCAGGCAGCATCAGTGGAGGTTACTGGAGTTGTTTCACAGCTAAACGGGGTCGGTCTTGGCGTAATGGCGTCGGTCCGCGGTGAGGTGACCGCACGGGCTCAACGGCGGCAGAGAGCGCGCTCCGCGCCCTGCGGTTCACGACGAGAGCGGCAGCGCATTCGGGGGAGTGGAAGGCCACGCGGCGGGCTCCGGTGGTTTGGGCGGCGCTGGGTGGCGTCGTCGGCGCCGTGTCTCCCGCTGGCGCCCGCAAAGCCGCCGCCGGCGTCGGTCACGGGGCGGCGCACCTTCTGCTGCTCGTCGCCGACGCCCGCAAGGCGCCAGGCGTTCGTGCGGTGCAGGAACAAGGGGGAGGGGACGAGGAGCAAGGCGACGCGGTGGCACTGGCGAGATCGACGTCCATCTCTGAAGAAAACGACAGCAAGCCACTGCAGTGTTCTCTGAATCTTCTGAACTTGACATAGACAGTGCACTGCAGGTGTTCGACAGAAGGTTTTGGCTATGAGACAATTTTTTTTCTGGAGCTGTAACTTGGTGAGATGACCACTCAATGCACCCAGAGGCTGCCTGATTTTACTTGGAATTTTTGGAGAAGGTTTTGAATGAATTTCACCAAATTTGGCAAATCTGGTCCAAACTTGCAGCAGGTGTAGTTTGAAAATTTTGAACTGAAGACCAGTGGATCTTCATGGTTCTAGGTTGAGGGTTCAAAGGACTAGGAGGGGAAAGAAGTTTGGGGCCAAAAATCAAGACAGAAAGTGGAGTTCCTTTGCAAATCCCCAAGTGCTAGAAAAGGAGGCAGAAAATGATTTGAATAGAATTTAAATGGAAATAATCACATGGGGAGGTTCAACTTGCTGGATTTGATGCCAAACATGATCCAAAGGTGAGGGAAGGGTTAGGAGAGAGGATTTGCACTAAGGCCATGGCAAAGAAGGAATTGTTGAAAGTGGCAAAGGATTTTCCAAAAGCCATAGTGCATTTTCAAAAAGATTTTCGAAAGTTATTTTCCCCAAATGAAAAACATTTTGTCTTGAGTCCAAATGAAAAGCAAGAACCTCCAAGACCAAAGACAGATCTTGGGTGGGTCCAAATAAAACTTCTGCCATAAAGAAAAATATTTGAGAGTGAGAGTTCTCTTGAAGAAAAATTTTAGATCACTCCCCTCAAGTCAAATAAAAACCTTTTGAAAAATCCAAATAAAAACTTGGGTGTCACAACACCTACCCCCTTAGGAAAAATCTCGTCCTCGAGATTTCTGCTGATCCTCAAATAGATATGGATACTCTTCCCGTAGAAAATCTTCCCTTTCCCATGTGGCTTCATCCTCAGTGTGGTTGCTCCACTGAACCCTGAAAAATTTCGTCGTTTTCTGACGGGTCCTCCGTTCAGACTCTTCTAAAATCTTTACTGGCCTTTCTCTGTAGGTGAGATCTGGTTGCATATCAATGTCCTCATGAGGTACATGCTTTTCTGGGTTACTCACACATTTCCTCAGCTGCGAGACGTGGAATACGTCATGGACGTCTGACAGCTCCTTGGGTAGGTCTAGTTGGTAGGCTACCGTGCCTCTTCGTGCCTTCACACAAAATGGTCCAATAAATCTTGGGGCTAGCTTCCCCTTAATTTTGAACCGTTGCAGACCCCTCATAGGAGATACTCGGAGGTATACGGAATCACCGGGTTCAAAGCTGACCTCACGATGCTTCTGATCATAGTAGCTCTTTTGTCGGCTCTGTGCTGTCTTGAGTCTGTCCCTGATTTGTTTAACTTTTTCCTCGGCCTCTTTAAGCATGTCTGGGCCGAAGATACGGCTGTCACCCGTTTCTGACCAATTCAGTGGGGTACGACACCTTCGTCCATACAATGCTTCAAAGGGTGCCATTTGCAAGCTGGCTTGGTAACTGTTGTTGTAAGCAAATTCGGCATACGGCAAACTCTCTTCCCAACTGGATCCATAGGTGAGCACACAGGCTCTTAGCATATCCTCTAGGATTTGGTTTACACGCTCCATTTGTCCATCAGTCTGAGGGTGGTATGCTGTACTGAAAGCTAGCTGCGTGCCCAGAGCTTGTTGTAGGTGATCCCAAAATTTGGAGATGAATTGGGTGCCTCGGTCTGATATTATAGTCTTTGGGACTCCGTGCAAGCAAACTATACGGGAGAGGTAAAGTTTTGCCAGTCTTTGTGTGGAGTAGGTAGTCTTTACGGGAATGAAATGAGCAACCTTGGTTAGTCGGCCCGTGATGACCCATATGGCGTCATTTCCGCGTGGTGATCGGGGTAATCCGACAATGAAGTCCATTCCTATTTCATCCCATTTCCACTCTGGTATCCTGTTAGGCTGGAGTAGCCCTGCTGGTTTTTGGTGCTCGGCCTGTTGGGAATCGTAGCATAATTTTAAAATTTTCCTACGCTCACCAAGATGCATCTATGGAGTCTACTAGCAACGAGGGGAAAGGAGTGCATCTACATACCCTTGTAGATCGCGAGCGGAAGCGTTCCAATGAACGTGGATGACGGAGTCGTACTCGCCGTGATCCAAATCACCGATGACCGAGTGCCGAACGGACGGCACCTCCGCGTTCAACACACGTATGGTGCAGCGACGTCTCCTCCTTCTTGATCCAGCAAGGGGGACGGAGAGGTTGATGGAGATCCAACAGCACGACGGCGTGGTGGTGGATGTAGCAGGTCTCCGGCAGGGCTTCGCCGAGCTTCTGCGAGAGAGAGAGAGGTGTTGCAGGGGAGGAGGGAGGCGCCCAAAGCTGTAGCGTGCTGCCCTCCCTCCCCCCTTTATATAGGCCCCTGGGGGGGTGCGCCAGCCCTGGGAGATGGGATCTCCAAGGGGGGGGGGGCGGCGGCCAAGGGGGGGAAGGGGTGCCTTGCCCCCCAAGGCAAGGGGGAAGCTCCCCCCCTAGGGTTCCCAACCCTAGGCGCATGGGGGAGGCCCAAGGGGGGTGCCCCAGCCCACTAAGGGCTGGTTCCCTTCCACTTTCAGCCCACGGGGCCCTCCGGGAAAGGTGGCCCCACCCGGTGGACCCCCGGGACCCTTCCGGTGGTCCCGGTACAATACCGTTAACCCCCGAAACTTTCCCGGTGGCCGAAAATTGACTTCCTATATATAATTCTTCACCTCCGGACCATTCCGGAACCTCTCGTGACGTCCGGGATCTCATCCGGGACTCCGAACAACTTTCGGGTTTCCGCATACATATATCTCTACAACCCTAGCGTCACCGGACCTTAAGTGTGTAGACCCTACGGGTTCGGGAGACATGCAGACATGACCGAGACGCCTCTCCGGTCAATAACCAACAGCGGGATCTGGATACCCATGTTGGCTCCCACATGCTCCACGATGATCTCATCGGATGAACCACGGTGTCGAGGATTCAATCAATCCGTATGCAATTCCCTTTGTCAATCGGTATGTTACTTGCCCGAGATTCGATCGTCGGTATCCCAATACCTTGTTCAATCTCGTTACCGGCAAGTCTCTTTACTCGTACCGCAATGCATGATCCCGTGACTAACGCCTTAGTCACATTGAGCTCATTATGATGATGCATTACCGAGTGGGCCCAGAGATACCTCTCCGTCACACGGAGTGACAAATCCCAGTCTCGATCCGTGCCAACCCAACAGACACTTTCGGAGATACCCGTAATGCACCTTTATAGTCACCCAGTTACGTTGTGACGTTTGGCACACCCAAAGCACTCCTACGGTATCCGGGAGTTGCACGATCTCATGGTCTAAGGAAAAGATACTTGACATTGGAAAAGCTCTAGCAAACGAAACTACACGATCTTTTATGCTATGCTTAGGATTGGGTCTTGTCCATCACATCATTCTCCTAATGATGTGATCCCGTTATCAATGACATCCAATGTCCATAGTCAGGAAACCATGACTATCTGTTGATCAACGAGCTAGTCAACTAGAGGCTTACTAGGGACACTTTGTGGTCTATGTATTCACACATGTATTACGATTTCCGGACAATACAATTATAGCATGAATAATAGACTATTACCATGAACAAAGAAATATAATAATAACCATTTATTATTGCCGCTAGGGCATATTTCCAACAGTCTCCCACTTGCACTAGAGTCAATAATCTAGTTACATTGTGATGAATCGAACACCCATTGCGTACTGGTGTTGATCATGTTTTGCCCTAGGGAGAGGTTTAGTCAATGGATCTGCTACATTCAGGTCCGTATGTACTTTACAAATATCTATGTCTCCATTTTGAACTCTTTCACGAATGGAGTTGAAGCGACGCTTGATATGCCTGGTCTTCCTGTGAAACCTGGGCTCCTTCGCAAGGGCAATAGCTCCAGTGTTGTCACAGAAGAGAGTCATTGGGCCCGACGCATTGGGAATCACCCCTAGGTCGGTAATGAACTCCTTCATCCAGACTGCTTCCTGTGCTGCCTCCGAGGCTGCCATGTACTCCGCTTCACATGTAGATCCCGCCACGACGCTTTGCTTGCAACTGCACCAGCTTACTGCTCCTCCATTCAAAATATACATGTATCCAGTCTGTGACTTCGAGTCATCCAGATCTGTGTCGAAGCTAGCGTCGACGTAACCCTTTACGACGAGCTCTTCGTCACCTCATAAACGAGAAACATATCCTTAGTCCTCTTCAGGTACTTCAGGATATTCTTGACCGCTGTCCAGTGTTCCTTGCCGGATTACTTTGGTACCTTCCTACCAAACTTACGGCAAGGTTTACATCAGGTCTGGTACACAGCATGGCATACATAATAGACCCTATGGCCGAGGCATAGGGGATGACACTCATCTCTTCTATATCTTCTGCCGTGGTCGGGCATTGAGCCGTGCTCAATTGCACACCTTGCAATACAGGCAAGAACCCCTTCTTGGACTGATCCATACTGAACTTCTTCAATATCTTGTCAAGGTATGTACTCTGTGAAAGACCAATGAGGCGTCTTGATCTATCTCTATAGATCTTGATGCCTAATATATAAGCAGCTTCTCCAAGGTCCTTCATTGAAAAACACTTATTCAAATAGGCCTTAATACTTTCCAAGAATTCTATATCATTTCCCATCAATAGTATGTCATCCACATATAATATGAGAAATGCTACAGAGCTCCCACTCACTTTCTTGTAAACACAGGCTTCTCCATAAGTCTGTGTAAACCCAAACGCTTTGATCATCTCATCAAAGCGAATGTTCCAACTCCGAGATGCTTGCACCAGCCCATAGATTGAGCGCTGGAGCTTGCACACTTTGTTAGCATTCTTAGGATCGACAAAACCTTCCGGCTGCATCATATACAACTCTTCCTTAAGGAAGCCGTTAAGGAATGCCGTTTTGACGTCCATCTGCCATATCTCATAATCATAGTATGCGGCAATTGCTAACATGATTCGGACGGACTTCAGCTTCGCTACGGGTGAGAAAGTCTCATCGTAGTCAACCCCTTGAACTTGTCGATAACCCTTAGCGACAAGTCGAGCTTTGTAGATGGTCACATTACCATCTGCGTCCGTCTTCTTCTTAAAGATCCATTTGTTTTCTATGGCTCGCCGCTCATCGGGCAAGTCAGTCAAAGTCCATACTTTGTTTTCATACATGGATTCTATCTCGGATTTCATGGCTTCTAGCCATTTGTCGGAATCCGGGCCCGCCATCGCTTCTTCATAGTTCGAAGGTTCACCGTTGTCTAACAACATGATTTCCAGGACAGGGTTGCCGTACCACTCTGGTGCGGAACGTGTCCTTGTGGACCTACGAAGTTCAGTAACTTGATCCGAAGCTTCATGATCATCATCATTAACTTCCTCCCCAGTCGGTGTAGGCACCACAGGAACATTTTCCCGCGCTGCGCTACTTTCCGGTTCGGAAGGGGTGACTATCACCTCATCAAGTTTCACTTTCCTCCCACTCAATTCTTTCGAGAGAAACTCCTTCTCCAGAAAGGACCCGTTCTTGGCAACGAAGATCTTGCCTTCGGATCTGAGGTAGAAGGTATACCCAATAGTTTCCTTAGGGTATCCTATGAAGACGCATTTTTCCGACTTGGGTTCGAGCTTTTCAGGTTGAAGTTTCTTGACATAAGCATCACATCCCCAAACTTTTAGAAACGACAGCTTAGGTTTCTTCCCAAACCATAATTCATGCGGTGTCGTCTCAACGGATTTAGACGGAGCCCTATTTAAAGTGAATGCGGCAGTCTCTAAAGCATAACCCCAAAATGAGAGCGGTAAATCGGTAAGAGACATCATAGATCGCACCATATCCAATAGAGTGCGATTACGACGTTCGGACACACCATTTCTCTGAGGTGTTCCAGGCGGCGTGAGTTGTGAAACTATTCCACATTTTCCTTAAGTGTGCACCAAACTCGTGACTTAAATATTCTCCACCACGATCTGATCGTAAGAATTTTATTTTCCTGTCACGTTGATTCTCAACTTCACTCTGAAATTCCTTGAACTTTTCAAAGGTTTCAGACTTGTGTTTCATTAGGTAGACATACCCATATCTACTTAAATCATCAGTGAGAGTGAGAACATAACGATATCCTCCGCGAGCCTCAACACTCATTGGACCACACACATCGGTATGTATGATTTCCAATAAGTTGGTTGCTCGCTCCATTGTTCCGGAGAACGGAGTCTTGGTCATCTTACCCATGAGGCATGGTTCGCACGTGTCAAATGATTCGTAATCAAGAGACTCCAAAAGTCCATCTGCATGGAGCTTCTTCATGCGCTTGACACCAATGTGACCAAGGCGGCAGTGCCACAAGTATGTGGGACTATCGTTATCAACTTTACATCTTTTGGTATTCACACTATGAACATGTGTAACATCACGTTCGAGATTCATCAAAAATAAACCATTGACCAGCGGGGCATGACCATAAAACATATCTCTCAAATAAATAGAACAACCATTATTCTCGGATTTAAATGAGTAGCCATCTCGAATTAAACGAGATCCAGATACAATGTTCATGCTCAAAGCTGGCACTAAATAACAATTATTGAGGTTTAAAACTAATCCCGTGGGTAGATGCAGAGGTAGCGTGCCGACGGCGATCACATCGACCTTGGGAACCATTCCCGACGCGCATCGTCACCTCGTCCTTTGCCAGTCTCCGTTTATTCCGTAGTTCCTGCTTTGAGTTACAAATATGAGCAACCGCACCGGTATCAAATACCCAGGAGCTACTACGAGTACTGGTAAGGTACACATCAATTACTTGTATATCAGATATACCTTGGGTGTTGCCGGCCTTCTTCTTGTCCGCTAAATATTTGGGGCAGTTCCGCTTCCAGTGACCACTTCCCTTGCAATAAAAGCACTCAGTCCCGGGTTTGGGTCCATTCTTTGACTTCTTCCCAGTAACTGGTTTACCGGGCGCGGCAACTCCCTTGCCGTCCTTCTTGAAGTTCTTCTTACCCTTGCCCTTCTTGAACTTGTGGTTTTATTCACCATCAACACTTGATGTTCTTTTCTGATCTCCCCTTCCGCTGATTTCAGCATTGAATATACCTCGGGAATGGTCTTTTCCATCCCCTGCATATTGTAGTTCATCACAAAGCTCTTGTAGCTTGGTGGAAGCGACTGGAGGATTCTGTCAATGACCGCGTCATCCGGGAGATTAACTCCCAGCTGAGACAAGCGGTTGTGCAACCCAGACATTCTGAGTATGTGCTCACTAACAGAACTGTTCTCCTCCATTTTACAGCTGAAGAACTTGTCGGAGACATCATATCTCTCGACCCGGGCATGAGCTTGAAAAACCAGTTTCAGCTCCTCGAACATCTCATATGCTCCATGTTTCTCAAAACGCTTTTGGAGACCCGGTTCTAAGCTGTAAAGCATGCCGCACTGAACGAGGGAGTAATCATCAGCACGTGATTGCCAAGCGTTCATAACGTCTTGGTTCTGTGGGATTGGTGCATCACCTAGCGGTGCTTCTAAGACATAATCTTTCTTGGCTACTATGAGGATGAGCCTCAGGTTCCGGACCCAGTCCGTATAGTTGCTGCCATCATCTTTCAGCTTGGTTTTCTCTAGGAACGCGTTGAAATTGAGGACAACGTTGGCCATTTGATCTACAAGACATAGTGTAAAGATTTTAGACTAAGTTCATGATAATTGAGTTCATCTAATCAAATTATTTAATGAACTCCCACTCAGATAGACATCCCTCTAGTCATCTAAGTGAAACATGATCCGAGTTTAACTAGGCCGTGTCCGATCATCACGTGAGACGGACTAGTCAAGATCGGTGAACATCTCCATGTTGATCGTATCTTCTATACGACTCATGCTCGACCTTTCGGTCCTCCGTGTTCCGAGGCCATGTCTGTACATGCTAGGCTCGTCAAGTCAACCTAAGTGTATTGCGTGTGTTCCGAGGCCATGTCTGTACATGCTAGGCTCGTCAACACCCGTTGTATTCGAACGTTAGAATCTATCACACCCGATCATCACGTGGTGCTTCGAAACAACGAACCTTCGCAACGGTGCACAGTTAGGGTGAACACTTTCTTGAAATTATTATAAGGGATCATCCTACTTGCTACCGTCGTTCTAAGCAAATAAGATGCAAAAACATGATAAACATCACATGCAATCAAATAGTGACATGATATGGCCAATATCATCATGCTCCTTTGATCTCCATCTTCGGGGCACCATGATCATCTTCGTCACCGGCATGACACCATGATCTCCATCATCATGATCTCCATCATTGTGTCTTCATGAAGTCGTCACGCCAACGATTACTTCTACTTCTATGGCTAACGCGTTTAGCAACAAAGTAAAGTAATTTACATGGCGTTATTCAATGACACGCAGGTCATGCAAAATAATAAAGACAACTCCTATGGCTCCTGCCGGTTGTCATACTCATCGACATGCAAGTCGTGATTCCTATTACAAGAATATGATCAATCTCATACATCACATATATCATTCATCACATCTTCTGGCCATATCACATCACATAGCACTTGCTGCAAAAACAAGTTAGACGTCCTCTAATTGTTGTTGCAAGTTTTTACGTGGTTTGTAGGTTTCTAGCAAGAACGTTTCTTACCTACGTATGACCACAACGTGATTTGCCAATTTCTATTTACCCTTCATAAGGACCCTTTTCATCGAATCCGTTCCGACTAAAGTAGGAGAGACAGACACCCGCTAGCCACCTTATGCATCTAGTGCATGTCAGTCGGTGGAACCTGTCTCACGTAAGTGTACGTGTAAGGTCGGTCCGGGCCGCTTCATCCAACAATGCCGCCGAAACAAGAAAAGACTAGTAGCGGCAAGAAGAATTGGCAAACTCAACGCCCACAACTTCTTTGTGTTCTACTCGTGCATAGTAACTACGCATAAACCTGGCTCTGATGCCACTGTTGGGAATCGTAGCATAATTTTAAAATTTTCCTACGCTCACCAAGATGCATCTATGGAGTCTACTAGCAACGAGGGGAAAGGAGTGCATCTACATACCCTTGTAGATCGCGAGCGGAAGCGTTCCAATGAACGTGGATGACAGAGTCGTACTCGCCGTGATCCAAATCACCGATGACCGAGTGCCGAACGGACGGCACCTCCGCGTTCAACACACGTACGGTGCAGCGACGTCTCCTCCTTCTTGATCCAGCAAGGGGGACGGAGAGGTTGATGGAGATCCAACAGCACGACGGCGTGGTGGTGGATGTAGCGGGTCTCCGGCAGGGCTTCGCCGAGCTTCTGCGAGAGAGAGAGAGAGAGAGGTGTTGCAGGGGAGGAGGGAGGCGCCCAAAGCTGTAGCGTGCTGCCCTCCCTCCCCCCTTTATATAGGCCCCTGGGGGGGTGCGCCAGCCCTGGGAGCTGGGATCTCCAAGGGGGGGGAGGCGGCGGCCAAGGGGGGGAAGGGGTGCCTTGCCCCCCAAGGCAAGGGGGAAGCTCCCCCTAGGGTTCCCAACCCTAGGCGCATGGGGGAGGCCCAAGTGGCACGCCCCAGCCTACTAAGGGCTGGTTCCCTTCCACTTTGAGCCCACGGGGCCCTCCGGGACAGGTGGCCCCACCCGGTGGACCCCCGGGACCCTTCCGGTGGTCCCGGTACAATACCGGTAACCCCCGAAACTTTCCCGGTGGCCGAAAATTGACTTCCTATATATAATTCTTCACCTCCGGACCATTCCGGAACCTCTCGTGACGTCCGGGATCTCATCCGGGACTCCGAACAACTTTCGGGTTTCCGCATACATATATCTCTACAACCCTAGCGTCACCGGACCTTAAGTGTGTAGACCCTACGGGTTCAGGAGACATGCAGACATGACCGAGACGCCTCTCCGGTCAATAACCAACAGCGGGATCTGGATACCCATGTTGGCTCCCACATGCTCCACGATGATCTCATCGGATGAACCACGGTGTCGAGGATTCAATCAATCCGTATGCAATTCCCTTTGTCAATCGGTATGTTACTTGCCCGAGATTCGATCGTCGGTATCCCAATACCTTGTTCAATCTCGTTACCGGCAAGTCTCTTTACTCGTACCGCAATGCATGATCCCGTGACTAACGCCTTAGTCACATTGAGCTCATTATGATGATGCATTACCGAGTGGGCCCAGAGATACCTCTCCGTCACACGGAGTGACAAATCCCAGTCTCGATCCGTGCCAACCCAACAGACACTTTCGGAGATACCCGTAATGCACCTTTATAGTCACCCAGTTACGTTGTGACGTTTGGCACACCCAAAGCACTCCTACGGTATCCGGGAGTTGCACGATCTCATGGTCTAAGGAAAAGATACTTGACATTGGAAAAGCTCTAGCAAACGAAACTACACGATCTCTTATGCTATGCTTAGGATTGGGTCTTGTCCATCACATCATTCTCCTAATGATGTGATCCCGTTATCAATGACATCCAATGTCCATAGTCAGGAAACCATGACTATCTGTTGATCAACGAGCTAGTCAACTAGAGGCTTACTAGGGACACTTTGTGGTCTATGTATTCACACATGTATTACGATTTCCGGACAATACAATTATAGCATGAATAATAGACTATTACCATGAACAAAGAAATATAATAATAACCATTTATTATTGCCTCTAGGGCATATTTCCAACACGGCCTTGATGCGCTGACATGAATCGCAACATGCAATAAATGTGGCTATATCTCTTTTCATACCGTGCCACCAAAATCTTTCCTGAATGTCCTTGTACCTTTTGGTTCCTCCAGGATGGATCGAGTATGGGGCGGTGTGGCTTTCCGTTAAGATCTGTTGCTTGAGTTCCTCAATGTTAGGTACGCAAAGTCTGTTTCGGTACCACAATGTTCCTTCACTGTCGGTGACGAACTCTGAAGTCTTACTAAGATTCATTTTCTTCTTTATGCCTTCGATGCTGGGATGTCCCTGTTGAGCCTTCTTAATTTGTTCCACCAGGGTGGGTTGTATCTCCAGGTTCGATACGGTGCCCTCTGAGACTAACATCATGTTGAGCCTAGCGAACTCTTGCTGAAACTCAGGCCTCAGATCTTGCTGACCGTCACTGTCCGGGCTGGGGTTTCGACTAAGGGCATCGGCCACTACGTTTGCTTTCCCTGGATGGTAGTGAATACCGACGTCATAGTCTTTGACCAGTTCCAACCAGCGTCGTTGGCGTAAATTCAGCTCTGGCTGTGTGAAAATATATTTGAGGCTCTTATGGTCCGTATATATTTCACAGCGATTTCCCAACAGAAAGTGCCTCCACTCCTTGAGTGCATGTATGACTGCTGCTAGCTCCAAGTCATGTGTCGGGTAATTTTCCTCGTGTTTTCGCAGTTGCCTGGAGGCATATGCGACAACTTTGCCATCCTGCATTAGTACGCATCCGAGACCTTTTCGGGACGCATCACAATACACTCCAAAGCTCTTGTGTATGTCGGGCACAGTTAAGACTGGTGCGGTTGTCAGCTTCTTCTTGAGTTCTTGGAAGCTCTGCTCACATGCTTCCGTCCATTCAAATTTCTTGTCCTTCTTGAGTAGTTGGGTCATAGGTTTCGCCACAGTGGAGAATCCTTCAATAAATCTCCTGTAATATCCAGCCATTCCTAGGAAACTCCGCACATCTGTGACGTTGGCGGGCGGCTTCCAGTCCAGTATGGCCTTGACCTTTTCTGGGTCTACGGCCACGCCTTCTTGGTTTAGTATATGGCCTAAGAAACCAACTTGTCTTAGCCAAAATTCGCATTTGCTAAACTTGGCGTACAACTGATGCTTCCTCAATTCTCCCAAAATAATTCTGAGGTGCTCAGCATGCTCTTCTGGTGTCCTTGAGTAAACCAGAATATCGTCAATGAATACCACCACAAATTTGTCCATGAATTTCATGAACACTTTGTTCATGAGGTGGACGAAATATGCGGGGGCGTTCGTTAATCCAAAAGGCATCACTGTGAACTCGTATAACCCATATGTGGAAGTGAATGCTGTCTTGGGGATATCCTCTGTCCGTACCTTCATTTGATGGTATCCCGATCTCAAATCAATCTTTGAAAATACCTTAGCTTGTGCGAGCTGGTCAAACAAATCATTTATCCGTGGCATCGGATATTTGTTTTTGATGGTGACCATATTGAGGGCTCGATAGTCTATACACAGTCTCAGTGTCCCATCCTTCTTCTTGGCGAACAACACAGGCGAACCCCATGGTGAGGAGCTGGCTCGTATAAACCCTTTGTCCAACAATTCCTTTATCTGCTTCTTCAACTCCACCAATTCTGAGGGTGCCATTCTATACGGCTTCTTATAGATGGGAGCGGTGCCAGGTGCTAGTTCAATGCTGAATTCGATCTCTCGGTCTGGTGGCATGCCTGGTAGTTCTTCCGGGAATACATCAGGAAACTCGCATACCACTGGAACTTTTCTCAGTTCTGCAATGTCCATTTTGTTCAGCTTTGGTTTCTGTGATCGTGGCCTTTCTTGGGCGGAAACTCTTATAGTCTTGCCGTGATGGTGAGTGAGAATCACTGTCCGATTGAAACAATCAATGAATCCTTTGTTGGTGGTCAACCAGTCCATCCCTAAAATGACATCCAGTCCTTTACTTTCCAACACGATGAGATTCGCGTGGAATTGTAGTCCTTCGAACTCAATGACCACTCCTTGGCAGTAACCCTGAGCGATTTGCTTATTTCCAGGGGACTTGATGATCATAGATTTTTCCAAGGGAAGTATCGGAAAACCATGATGCGAAACAGAACTCTTCGAAACGAACGAATGGGAAGCTCCAGAATCGAACAAAACCATGGCAGGTACTGTGTTGACAGGGAACGTACCGAGCACGATGTCTGGAGCATTCTGCGCTTCTTCCCTGGTCACATGGTTCAGGTGACCCTTCCTGTGGTTGTTGTTGGGGTTGAAATTGTTGCGCTTGGGGGCGGGATTGTTTCCACCATTGTTCGGCTTGGGTGCCGAGTCTCTTGGCTTCGGGCACTGTTTAGCATAATGCCCTTGCTGACCACAAGCATAGCAGGTGACCCCTGGACGGTATGTGAACTCCTTGTCCCTGGCATGAAACTGTCCGACGGGCCTTGGCTCGGTAGTCATGGATCTCCTTGCATTAGTCCTTGGGACCTCAGTCTTGCCCCGGTTGCTGCGGGCAAGAGTCGTCTTGTCCCTCTTCCGCTTACGGATATCTTCTAGACTACGGCGCTCATTCTCCAAGGTGATGGCCTTGTCCACCAGCGTCTTAAAATCCAGAAAGGTGTGAACAATCAGTTGGCATCTCAGTGCTGGTGCCAGGCCGTCCAGGAATTTTTCCATCTTCTTGCTTTCTGTCATGTGCTCGTCGTAGGCATAACGAGACAGCTGGGTGAACTGACCATTGTACTCTGTCACTGACATGCCTCTTTGCTTCAGGTCATCAAACTCTCTCTTCTTGATCTTTAGGATACTCCTGGGGATGTGTGCCCCACGGAAGCCTTCCTTGAACTCTTCCCAGGTGATGTTGTGTTCCCTGGGATGCATGTGTAGGAAGTTTTCCCACCATGCTGCGGCTGCTCCAGTAAGGTAGTGTGGTGCATAAAGCACCTTCTCATGATCTGAGCACTGAGCAATAATCAGTTTCCTTTCAACCTCACGGAGCCAATCATCGGCTTCCAGTGGCCTATCGGTGTGAGCAAAAGTTGAGGGGCGAGTCTTCTGTAACTCGGATAACTTGGAATGTGGTTGATAGGGTTCACGATGGTTTCCCATGTTGATGACATGGTTCATCATCTCTTGGTGTTGCTGCTGACTTTGCTCGAAGAGACGACATACTTGGGACAGTGCTGCTTCGCTGTCTTGTTGGCTGGACTGACCTTGAGTGAAATTGTTGCTGGTCTGTGTCCCGTAAACCTCTTCTGGCTGATTGGGCATGGAGCGAGTCCACGGGCGAGACATTTTTCCAGTCTGGGGTATTATTTGTAAAACCCATGAGAAAAACTGTGTAGCACAAGAAAATCTTGCAAAGGCAACAATTAAAAAGGCTTCAAGGTTTTCAAAGAGACACAAATGATTTTTCATGGAGAAGAAGTGCTTAACATAAAACTTACATGCGAAAAGCAAATACATGATACATCACTCAGGATGCGCGTACACATCCTGACATGTTATTTAAAACTAGCGTACTACTCCGGAAGGCAGCAAACACACCAATACAAACTGGCGTACAGATAAAACAACACATCATACAGGCAGACATAACACGCGGCTACTCGGTGCTCTCAGTTGGAGATGGTGAAGATCTCCTTCCCCTTGCCAATGGCAAGGCTCAGCGGTCCAGGAGAGTCAACCTCCACCTCCTCTCTAGCTGGCTCCTGGCGCGTGGCGCTGCACTGCGGGGATGGTGCGGGGGCGACTGGTGGTAGAGCGCGTGCGGCAAGCGGTGCGGCTCTGAATGGAGTGGGAGCGATGACTCGGTCGAACTCCTCAGTGGTAGGCAGACGGCGAGCAGTGGCCAAAACGGCCGGTGCATATGAGGCTGAAGACGAGACGAATGTCAGAGGCGGCGCCGTGTGGAGAAGCTCCTTCCTGCTGGCAGGACCGCCTCGGACTAAGTCCATGCGAGCAGCCACAAGATCATCTATGAGGTTGTCGAAAGACTCCTACAGAGCCTTGAGATACTCCACAACCATCTCGATGGCTTCATCTCGTTCTCCCCGATGGCAGGCGAACGCATAGTGGCTGGTGTAGGGCACATGGCATGGGAGGTAGCGGTAGCGACGAGTCTTCATCGTAGGAAGGATGTCCCGAAGGCGAGCTGTCGCCTCGCGGGCAGCCATCTGCATGGCATGCCTCTCCGTAGGCATGGCCCTTCCCGTAAAACGGAAGTGGCGAGCAGCAGAGCGTCCTCCCCTGAACTGCACCACGGCTTGGTGCATAGACACGTCGTCACTGAGCTTGTGCTGATAGAGTGTGAACTCCGGGCGAGCTGCTGGCCCAATCGCGAGCTTGGAGATGGAGACGAGGAGCTTGACAAACCCCTCGGGCACGTTGGTGAACACTCGATTCTCACAGCTGCTGCCAGCCATCTACAAAAGTAGGCAAAAATTCTGAGTAGTCATGTCATAAATTTATGATGACCAACAGAAAATAGCTACAATTGCAAAATGCTGAAAAAGCACAAAAGACGCTAATAACCGATTAGCGATCGCACCTAGTGGCTTCCTACAGTCAGCCTGGCTCTGATACCAAGCTTGTCATGACCGGTTTTTCAATAAAATAATTATTGAGAGACCAATCCCTTTTACGGACCAGCGAGGAAGAATTCCTTCTCACTGGTAGACAATATCTTGGTCACAGAAGAAAAATACCAGGAGTACTGAATATAATACAAGGTTGAATGAACTTGGCAGTAGAATCCAGTTGAATGAACTTCTTGACATCAGCAGGGGTGACACCTTCACCAGTCTTGGGAACACCATTCTTGACGACATACCAGAGGTCGACATCAATGGCTTCAAGATGCATGCGCATCTTATTCTTCCAGTAGGGATATTCAGTTCCATCGAAGACGGGGCACGCAGCGGAGACTTTGATTATCCCTGCAGTCGACATAGCTAAAACTCCAGGTGGTTAAACCGAATCACACAGAACAAGGGAGTATCTTGCTCTAATACCAATTAAAAGTGCTAGTTATTGACTAGAGGGGGGCTGAATAGGCGATTTTTATGAAAGTCTTCAAAACATGAGAGTTTCGAAGACAAACAATAGAAATGAACCTATTGATATGCAGCGGAAGGTAGACTACACTAAGCAAGCCATAGTCAAGTATTCA
This sequence comes from Triticum aestivum, assembly GCF_018294505.1. Classification (NCBI taxonomy): domain Eukaryota; kingdom Viridiplantae; phylum Streptophyta; class Magnoliopsida; order Poales; family Poaceae; genus Triticum; species Triticum aestivum. The sequence continues at coordinate 654,262,949 of NC_057799.1, read as the reverse complement.
ATGAAGTGAAAGCACGAAGACTAATAGCAGCTATGTAGTAAAGATCAGGATGGAAGATAGTATGAAGCCAAACAACAATAGTAGTCACACAGTGAAGTCAAACAGGTGATGCAAACGGGCAATGACTTCACGGCGACAAACTGTAAATGAAGAGAGGGAGACGATAGAACCAGTCGCTTGGCGAAGACTATGATTTGTTGGACCAGTTCCAGTTGCTGTGATAACTGTACGTCTGGTTAAGGAGGCTGAGATTTAACTCAGAAGACCGTGTATTCACCTTATTCCCCTTGAGCTAAGGACACCCAGTCCTCGCCCAATCACTCTGGTAGGTCTTCAAGGTAGACTTCCAAACCTTCACAGACTTTGTTCACCGGCGATCCACAATGACTCTTGGATGCTCAGAACGCGACGCCTAACCGGCTAGAGGATTCACAGTCCTCAAGTGTAACAAGTCTTCAGGTCGCGCGGACATAAAGACTTCAGTGATGCCTAACACTCTTTGGCTCTGGGTGTTTGGGCTTTGTCCTCGCAAGGATTTCTCTCTCTCAAAACCTTCGGAGGTGGGTTGCTCTCAAACGACAAAAGCCGTGCACTTCTGAGCAGCCACCAATTTATGGTGTAGGGGTGGGCTATTTATAGCCACTAGGCAACCCGACCTGATTTGTCCGAAATGACCCTGGGTCACTAAGGAACTGACATGTGTCCCAACGGTCAGATTTCAAACACACGCGGCAGCTTGACTTGGGCTACAAGTAAAGCTGACTCATCCAGCTCTGGATAAGATTTGCTCTCATTGTCTTCGCTCGGAGACATAAGATTTTGGTTGAGCATCACTTCAGTCACTCTGACTTTGTTCACTGGGACCCCACTTAACAGTACGGTGGTTCCTATGACTCAACACAGAAGAAAAGGAAACACAACAACTAAGTCTTCGCGCTCCATAGTCTTCACACGATGTCTTCTCTAGTCATAGTCTTCAATGTGAATATCTTCACATACCACCATTGTCTTCAATGTCTTCATACATTTTTAGGGGTCATCTCCGGTAGGTAAACCGAATCAATGAGGGACTACTACCTGTGTTATCCTGCAATTCTCACAAACACATTAGGCCCTCAATCAGGTTTGTCGTCAATACTCCAAAACCAACTAGGGGTGGCACTAGATCAACTTACAGTTTCTGTATTTTTGCTCCATAATGTTTAGGATTTAAAAACAAAATGAAATTTGAAAAAATCATCAAGAACTTGACAAATGCTCCCAGATTCAAAAATGTTTACAACTTCAGAAAAATGATCACGATTTTAAACAATGATGCTGTAATAAAAAAGATTCATAGACAAATGTTTGTTGATTCAAAACATATTCATGATTTTTAAAAGCTTTGATAATTCAAAAATCTTTGTTGATTTAAACAATGCCCACAATTAAATAAAATGTTTATGAATTTCAGAGAATGGTCCGCAAATTTCAAAAAAGTTCCAAAATTTGAAAATAGTATGTTCATGAATTCTAAAAATGTTTATCAAAAATTAATCTGAGTTTAAAAAATGTTCATGTATCTGAAAAAATGATCACAATGTTCGAATGATGTCGGCAGTTTAAAAAATATTGATGAGTTTGATGAATTGTTCTTGTGTTGTAAAAATGTTCACAAATTAAAATAATTTCATGTGTTTCGTAAAAGTTAATAAATGCAAGAAAATCGTGAATTTAGAAAAGTTTACTATTTGTTACTAAACATTATTAGTTTGAAAAAGGAAAAAAAGTAATGAAAAAACCGTGTAAAGTGGAAAATAAGAAAATGAAGAATGAAAAAGAAAAGTTAAAATAAAATAAAGAAAAATCAGAAGTAAATCGAAGGAAAATAAAAATTGGTCCTGGGAACTTTCCTGGGGTAAATGAAAAGCGAAAAAACATGATTGAAACTTATCATTTTTTTATTTCTCAGAGGATGAACATAATTTCCACACGATAGAAGAAAATGTTCATGTGCACATCAAAGCTAACCATTTTTAATTTCTCATAAAATGTGCATAATGTTTTTTAATGTTTGTGAATTTTCGAAATTTTTGTAAATTTCAAATATATTTGTTTTTTTTAAAATACTCATAATTTCATTAAAAATGTCATGTTTATTAAAAAGTTTAGACTTTGGTAGGAAATTCAAAAAATGGTCATATTTAAAATATATTCAATTGTTTAAAATATGCTGACAATTTTTTTTAAAGTGTGTTCTCCAAAAACCATTCATGTTTTCCAAAAGTGTTAATAACTCACTTGCCACTTTTCTAGTTTATTGGCTCCCTTCGCATTTTTGCCAAATTTTGATCATAGATATAACTAACAAAATGTTAATGCATGTCGCAAAAAGTTATATCATTCGATTCGTATTGAATACAGTTTCCAATAGCATTAATTTTTCATGTATAATTTATATTTTTAGTTAAAATCATGGTTAAAATATGACACTAAATATGAAGAGGACTAATAACCAGAACTGAGGAAGTATGTGACATTGCAATGAGCGCAAGTGAAGAATACTATAGGTTTTCGACATGCATGCATAGCCTTCTGGGCTTTCAAGTTTCAACATAGTGTGCGGCTTACATAGTCATACAGAGCATTGCTATGGGCAAGCAAAAGCCTTGCGATGGAATTCTTCATCTGATATCCAATTAATAGCCCAAGGCCAGCTTGTTTACACAGCTAGTGAACCCATACGCACGCAAATTTAGGCGGGGAGCTGCCATTTATCGTGCTGGTCGGCAGATAGCAGCCAATCAGGCACCCCTGCGGCCCGGCGCGCATTTTCTATATGACGCGCGAGAGCGTCAAGGCGTCGCCGATTCGCTGAAGCGAAGCGACCGATCGGCAAGATACGGGCCAGCACACTTGAGCGAGCACCTGGTTTTGGAAATCTTCCAGAAGGTTCCCTGAACCGGCTTTTTCCAATTATGGTTTCTTTTACAGGTTTTTCAGGTTTTCTTAATTAATTTTACTTTACATTTTATTTCTTTGTTTTTTTTTCTTATTTCACCCTTTTATTTTCTTTTTCCCACTTTTTTTTGTTTCTTCTTTCTTTTCCTTTTTTCCATAAACTCAAAATTTCAAAAACATGTTCAGTTTTTTCAAAATCCATTTGACTTTCCATAATATGTTTTTGAAAGTCCAAATTTGTTCATGTTTTCAAATTTTGTTCTCGATTTACAAAAGGTTTTGAATTCCAGTTATTTGTTCACCAAATTGAAGAAAATTGTTCACCATACATTGAAAAAATTAGTGTGTATAAAAATGTGCATCGTGCATAGAACTTTTGTTCAGTATGCATTCAAAAAAAGTTCATCGTATTTTTTCTAAATGTTTAGTGTGTATTTGAATAATGTTCATCGTATACTAAGAAAATCTTCAGCGTGTATTCTAAATTCGCTTTCTAAAAATTGTTCACAATACAAAAAAATTGTTCCAAACTCGAATTTTTTTCACTTTTTGTAAAACATGTTTCATGTTTAAAAAAGAATATTCAAATTTTTTCTACGAATTTCAAAACATTGTTCACATATTTAGGTATTTTTTCATTTTTTTCCAAGAATTGTTGGAAAATGTTGAAAAACCCAGTATCTACCACCTACATTGTACTCCCTCCGTTTCTTTTTAGTCCGCATATAAGGTTTGGTCAAACCTTTATAGAGTTTGACTAACTTTATATTAAAAATATAAACATTCACAATATGAAATCAATATTATCAGATGCACCATGAAACGTATGTTCATACTATATAGTTTTAGTATTGTAGATGTTCATATTTTTTTATATAAATTTGGTCAAACTTTGTGCAGTTTGACTTTGACCAAATCTTATATGCGGAATAAAAAGAAACGGAGGGAGTACTTTAAAGCGAATGCTGTCATTCTAACCTCCAGAACTCGTAGCCCAGCTGGATAGCTTCAATAGCATGCGTCGCGAGGTCGGGAGCTCAAGAGTCCCATCACGGTCATTTTTGTTTTACAGTTACCGCGTTCGCTCGACGCTACATTTGGGCCGGCCCATTTGTGAGCCTGCTTTAGCGAAAGCAGCTCGCGGGCATAAAAACGAGCTGCTTCCCAAAACTGGAATTAGCTATTTAGGCCGGCCCAAACCTACGCTTCTTGAAGGGGGCGGGGGTGCGCGCGTGGTCGCTAAGCAATGACCTGCCTGCACTCGGCAAGCTGAGAGGTAGGGCGCTCGCTAACCGGCGCCAAACACAACCTCCCTCCCAATACTCGATTTGGGGCAGACTAAGGCATAGCCTAGTGGTGGGAAGGGGCTGATGCCTTTCACCCACCTAGGTTCAAGGCATGGTATTTGCAAATTGGGTTTGTTCTCTAGATGCTTTGATGAAAATCAAAGCCGTGATTTGTACCAAAACTATATTAGGAACGATGTAAGCTAGCAAACTCCTTTGTAAGTTGCTCTGTGGTTTGACTCCCACTCTCCTTGTTGACTAATCGGTCACATCTTTTCTCTTTTTATATAGGGGATACTTGGCGCCAGAATTTCGTGAAGGTGGTGTAATGGCACCCAGTGCTGACTTGTATAGTCTTGGTGTTATTGTCATAGAAATATTGACATGGGAGAAGGGGTATCAACGGACTAGGAATGTAAGAACAATATATGCCATTGTTACAAGATAATATCTCAACTTCCTTTTTGGCTAAGAAGGACCAACTTTTAAAAAATGGGCACCCATTTACTTCTCATATTGTCACTATATTTTAGTTTCAGATGTATATAATCATATTATTTATCGAAGCACACCCAGAAGTGGTAAGCATAGTTTTGGCTGCAAAAGAATTAACACGTCAAATTATTGTTAAAGAAGTTTTCTTCTCAGTTTGATGCATCATTTCTGAAAGTACAATTTACATTGTGATAGACCTGACTTGAATCTAGTGGGACACGGTCTACATTCCAGTGAATTTTTGTTCTTCGTTTGATGCTTGAATCTATGTGCTTGCTATATGGTATACATATTATTTCCTATATAGAAAGATGCTGCAGATCCATTCCAAAGATCATAACCCATCATTGAAATTATTTAGGTGCTTGAAAGTTGGAATGATTTTTTTTGAAGAGTACGCAATCGCGTACCTTAGCTTTATAGAAGACAGAAATATGTACAAGAGAGTTTTACAATAAGGAGGTAAGTCGTCGCACACGACCAGACCGTTGCCTAGGACCCCCAACACCACTCCTAAAACTTAACTCTACTACTGACAAAAGATGCTAACTCCACGGCCTCCGGCCGGCCAACACCCAAGTACGTAGCATCTCGAATATCTGCAAGGTGAAGTGCTGCACCGTATCTATGGAAGTTCTCTGACCAAAAACGATCCCATTCCTATGCTTCCACAGCTACCAAGAAATCAACATAATCAGTGAGTCAAAAGCTCTCCTGTGTTCGGCTGGAGTGCGAGTGCGACTTGTCATCCACCAGTCCTCCAGAGTATCCATCGCCGTAGGAACCAGCGAGATATCCACTCTAGCCTGTTGAAAACACCGTTGCCAAACTTGACGAGCAAACACACACTGAATAAGGATGTGGTCCACCGTATCTTCATCCTGAGCACAAATATAGCATGGTGATCGCTCATCCTGGAGCCCATGTCTGAACCTGCGATCTGCCGTCCATAGTCGATATTGCGTGGCTAGCCACATGAAGAGCTTACAAGAGAGAGGCGCCCAACACCTCCAGATTGCCTTAGACGGGGCGAATCTTATACTTCCCACAACATCGCATAAGTAGATGCCGAGGAGTAAACCCCTAGATTGTTCCATTTCCACGTAGGGATATCTTGATGTGTTGGATCAAGCTGTATGTTAATCATAATTTCCCAAAGGCGAACGATCTGCACCATCCCGTCAGCCGACAAATCTCCACAAACATCGTTGGCCCATCGATGAAGCTGTAAAGCCTCCGAGACAGTCCTTCGATTTGCCACTTGCGTGCGCACCCGAGCACGAACCAGTGGCGCAAGCTCGGCAACGGTGGATCCATAGAGCCATCTATCTTTCCAGAAAAGTATGCGCTGCCCGTTTCCAACGTTCCATTGCACCAGACTGGTGAAAGCCGCATGTGTCTGTTTATCCATCACAAGCGAGAGACCCTGCCATGGCCTTGCCTGGTCTGTGCGCTTCAACCATTCCCAGCGCAATCTAAGAGCCAGCCCCTGCCTATTGAGGTCGAGAACTCCAAGCCCTCCAAGTTGTTTGGGACGGCAAACTCTCTGCCATGCCACTAAACATTTACCTCCGTGGATTTGGTCTGAACCAGCCCAAAAGAATGCTCTGCAGGCCTTGTCCACCCGATTCAGAGCCCATTTGGGAGCATCTGCGGTCATGAGATGATGCGTAGGCCTCGCGCGAACCACGCTGTTCACCAGGATCAGTCTGCCTGGCCGCGTGACCAGTCCTCTTTGCCATCCCGGAAGGAAATTGAGTACTTGATCCACAATCGGTTGCCAGTCTACTCTCGTGAGCTGTTTGATCGAAAGTTGCAGCCCCAGATACTTACATGGGAAAGAATCCATGCGCCAAGGTAAAGCTTGTGAGACTCGCAACATGTCCGCTTCCTCTGATCGGGGCATAATCGTCGAGGACTTGGCAAAGTTCACGTGTAGTCCTGACGCTCTGCCGAAGATTTGCAAAGCTTCTCTGACAAAACATAAGTCACTTGTAGTCGGCCTGATGAAAAGGATTACATCATCCGCGTAAATCGAGAGCCTCTGAAGAGGGGTGCATCCTGGCATCGCACTGATCGCCTCCATCTGTTGAGCTTTGATCATCATAGAGGAGAGTGTATCCATGGCAATGACAAACAGGACAGGGGAGACCGGGTCCCCTTGGCGTAGCCCTTTTGCATATGGAAACTTTCTGCCCTGGCAGCCGTTGACAATCACCCTTGAGCTAGCTGTGGTAAGAAGAGTAGCCAGCCTCGAAACCCAAAGTTCTGAGAAACCTTTTGCTCGCAACACCTGAAATAAGAAAGACCAGGAGATGGAGTCGAAAGCACGTGAGATATCAAGTTTGAGCATGACACCTTTGGCCTTCCTTTTATGCAGATTCCGAGCCACCTGTCTCACGAGGAGGAAGTTGTCGTGTATGTTTCTCCCACGGATATATGCGGACTGATTCACGTTAACCAATTCTCCCATACATGGGCAAAGCCTTGATGCCATCAGCTTGGAGTTGATCTTGGGAATACTATGTAGAAGGCTGATCAGCCAGAAATCTCCTATTCGGCATGCATCAGGTTTTTTGGGGATGAGAGTGATGATGGCCTGGCTGAGCCTGCCGAAGCCTCTGCCATTGCCCAGTTGAAATTTGTGAATCGCCGCCATAACATCCCCCTTGATTATCTGCCAAGTTCTGCAGAAGAAGAGACCGATGAACCCATCCGGACCGGGAGCACGATCCGATGGCATCCCCTTAATAACAGTCCATATCTCCTCCTCGGTAAAGATGGTGTCTAGTTCATGCAGATCTAAAGGCTCCACGCCCAGAAAATCCAGATTGAGGGTCTGATCTCTGGATTGATAAGTGCCCAGCAACACCTTATACGCATTATAAAATGCCTCCTCCTTGCCCTCTTGCTCAGTGATAATATGATCGCCAAGATGCAGCGCCGGGATGAAGTTTCTGAGTTTTCTGCCATTTGCCATGAGGTGGAACAATTTGGTTTTAGCATCCCCTTCGCTAAGCCATCGTATCCTGGAGCGTTGTCGGGCAATCATGCGTTCGAGCGAGGAAAGCCCTAAAGAGGCCAGTTTCAGGTTGTTGCGCAGCCACCGTTCGCCAGCCAAAAGCACTCTATGATGCAGGGCTCTGTCCAACTGCAGGATCACCCAATTGGCGATCGCAATCTGTAACTTAACATTTCCTACTTTTTTCTGTCCCCACGCCGTGAGGTGCCGGGCTGTATTGTGAAGTAACACATCAAGATGATGAAAAGGCTCCGTAATGTCCGGGGTCACAGATCCAAGCTTCCTTAACTGCCTCCTCAAAACCCTCTAACTTGGTCCAGAAAGACTCGAAGCGAAATCTTCTATGTGGTTGTAGATGATCATGTAAAGCCAGATGGAGCAGGCAGTGATCAGAAGTCGCTGTGGACAAATACGAGTATGCTACAAAATAGCTTTAGAGTGCAGAGAATTCAATCCAAAGAAGATACATTAAGCAACAGATCCGGACGAGGATTGGTGATTAGTAGACGAGCAGCATGCAAGGAGAGCGACTAAAATGAGCTGCATGCCCAGAAGTGAGGCGCGAGCTGCAGCCACCCCATTTTCAAACATGCATGCATATAACAACAAAACAGATGACATCAGCAAAGATTCCTTTGTAATTTAAACTTTAAAATGTTTTGTAGCTCAAACCGTCGCTCAGATTTAAAAACCGCTTTCACATAAAAAAATGGTCGCGACGAGACCTTCAAAACTAGATCCCATCTTCATATGTTTCGACGACTTTTTTTCAGTACAAAATTAACACGCGTGTGCTACATAGGTTATCATGTCGGTTGTGTATAACTTATGATGTTGTTTACACATAAATTATCAAGACATAAAAATAGTTCTTGTAATCTTCCCTTCACATGCACATGGAGGCATGCATTAGAAGGAAAAAAACTGATGCATCCTGGTTTCTACATATTTCAAAACTTTAAAATGTCTTATAGCTCAAACCGTTGGTTTGATCAAAAAATCATTTTTACATAAAAAATTCGTTGCGGCGAGACCTACAAAACCAAATCCCATGTTGATATGTTCTGACGACTTTTTTGTTTGCAAAAAGTTATCAGGCCTAGGCCAAAGAAGTTATGAGCTCTCATGTTTGTATATTATCATGATTTTTACACATGATTTATCGTGATACGTTCTTAATAAAAATATTCAGGACAAAGTTACCGCGGTGTTTGTGCATGAGTTACCACACTTGTCATCCGTACATTACCACGCTATTCACACATAAGTTATCGATGATATGTTTCAAACAACTTCTCTTCCCCATGGGGTCAAAGTTACCGCGGTGTTTGCGTGTAAGTCGGGTCTGCGGTTCGTATATTATCATGTTTACACAGAAGTTACTGGTGCATATTTTAACAACCTTTTCCATCGGGTTAAAAAGTTAGCACGTTGTTTGTAGTTGGTTATCATGTTTATGGTGCATATATTACCATGTTTTTCCACAAAATTTACCAAGGGTATGGTTTCAAACAAAAAACTCTCTTGGTAAAAGTTACCATGATGTTTGTGCGCAAGTTACCATGTCCGCAATGAGTATATTAACATGCCTATTTCCATGGAAATTATCGGTTGAGCATGTGTAAATTAATCATTGCTACTGTTACCACATATTGGCTACCGGGATGTTAATTATTACAGCATTGTTACCCATGTTTGATAAATCTATCAGTCTCCATCTTTGCCTGGTAATTACATTAATAACCATGTTATGGAACACTTTATAGATACGTTATCGTTAGAGATACTCGATAAGACTTTATAACTACGTAATACATTGTTTACAAGGGGTACAACTTTATGGTACATCTAGCCCGGTAACTACATAATAACCATGTTGTGGGATGGTGCATCTTGTCCATTCTTCAGAAGTTTGATGCGGGAGGACGGACGTTGGAGATTCTGAAATCAAGTGCACACTAAAGTATCATTTTCAGAAATCAGATCATTGATTGACCATTTTTTTTTCTCGATCTAAGATTATTTCCTATGAATCCTCGTCATCACGTGTTTACGAAAAGATAAATAATATGAATAAGAAAGAAATAGGGGGACGAGAGCATGATGGAGATTCCTCAAAGAAAAGAGAGTGAATAGCAAAAACCTACCACATTACGGGCTATCATTCCGAAAAACTACCGCTTTTTTAATTTTTCAAAAAACTACCACAAAAGTGGTTGGTTGTTCCAAAAAACCCAAGTGGCCGAACGGTTAAGTTTTAACTGGGGTTATGACATGTGGGGCCCGCCCGTCAAGGTTTTGTCGGCCATAGTACTCACGGTGCGCGGGTGACGGCCGTTAGGGCGCACGGTCAAGACGGATTCGGCCTGCCCTCACTCTGTCTTCCCCCTCTCTGTCTCCCTCTCTCTCGCGTGCGCCTCCCTCTCCGATGGCGGCGGCGGCGGCGAAACCAGGCGATGGTGGCCATTCAACGGGTGGAGGTGGAAGGGGGGATGGAGGCAGCGAGTTCTCAGAGGTTGATAACTGGCTGGGGAGCGGTAGCTTTGCAACCCAGCCGGCGCCGCCGCCGCCGCCGCAGTGGACACCACAGGCTGTAGCTCTGATGCAGGCTCCTACGCCATAGGCTACACCGCCGTCGCCTGACGATTGTCAGTTCTCGCTTGAGTACAGAGCAGCGAGGTATCTTGCTAGCACTGTGCAGGCAGATCCGGCCAACTCCCAGCACTCGGCCTCTGCATTTGGAGGGGTGGAGTAAGTTTTTTTCTCTTATGAACTCCTTCAACAGTTTCTGCATTTCTGCTTGTTCATTTCAAACAACATAGCATAATTTAGTTAGTTTTTTGACCAAACCGTAGGTTGATGTTGCTGTGATTCATCTTAGAACATGAACATGCACTGAATAAAGGTTGAGCAAACACTCTGTGGCATATTTTGGATGCAACAGTATCACTTAGCACTGAAGGATTAGTTAGATTTAGTAGAAATGCATGGTGGATTCAGAGAAGCATTTGTTGGATTCAGATTCCTTACTGTACTTTATAGTTAGTGTGCACTGAATTTTGTAGCAAAATACACTTAGTTAGTTGGGCTTTTCAAATAACATATTATGTAATGCAGGCTGGATGATGAAATTTGGGAGGTTAGGCTACATTTCCAGGGCAGAGCTCCCCTATCAATCTCAAAGTCTGAGGATGATTTGTCAATATCATCATCCTCTTCACCAGTACGTAGTCTGTCCATCATCATCTCCATCATGAGCTTCTGAAATGTTCAAGTTACAGCTTTGCTGTGTGTTCAAATTAACTTCAAGAGGGTGGACCACTCCATCTTGTGACAGACTTAACACAAAACCAGGACCCCCCACCGGACTGCCTATTGGAATTTGTTCTTCACAAACATTGTGAGCCCTGTTACATTCAACATCTCTATCTTCATTTGCCTTGGAAACAATGATATTGAGCACTGTGAAATCTGAGTGGTCTATCATTTCTTCAACTGCATCTTGACTGTCCAGAAGCAATAAACCTTCCTGTCCAATCCCTTGTTCTTTTACCCAGTACATGTAGTCATCTGACCCATAGCCTTCAGTCTCAGTAAGTGCTATCAAGTTCAGGAAAGTGATATCTGAAAGGTATTTTCTCTAACTCTATATTATTCTTATGCACATAGCAATGCTGCTATAGTTATCTCATTACTAGCTTATGTAATCAAACAACAGGTCCTTCTTAAAGCAATTAATGAAGTATTTCCTCAATCCCCACAAAGATATTGCCTAAGACACATATATGCCAACTTCCAGTCAGCTGGCTTTAGAGCAGAAGAACTTAAGAAATGGGTTGACAAAGCTAGCTATTCCTTCACTGAACATGGTCACAAATAAGGAATGGCAGGTTTGAAAGCAGCATGTGAACCAGCCTACATGTGGTTGAATGGCATCCCTAAGGAGTGTTGGGCTAGATATGCAATGGATCATGTGTGCAAGACTGACTTGGTAGTGAACAACCTTAGTGAGGTTTTCAACAAAATGATTCTAGATGTTAGGTCAAAACCAATTAAGACCATGTTTGAAGGGTTGAGGACCAAACTAATGGTTAAGTACCATGGCATCAGAGAGAAAACAGAGAGCTGTTGGTCGGAAATAACCCCACATTACATGGAGAAGCTTGAAGAGAGCAAGAAGTGGGCTAAATACTGTGAAGCAAACATGGCTGGTCCCAACATCTGGCAAGTAACTAGTGGAGAGAACACATATTGTGTGAAGCTTGATGAAGGGAGCTGCTCCTGTAGGAGGTGGGACATGACTGGATCACCTTGCCACCATGCAATATCTACAATGCAGAAGATAAAAGTTCACCCAGAAGATTATGTGCATCCATTCTTTAAGAAGCCAATGTATAAGGCTGCATACCAGCACATCATCTACCCTGTCCCTGGTCCTGAATTCTGGCCCAACACCAACACACCAGACATAGAACCACCAGTTTTTAGGGAGAAGAAAGGCAAGAAGCAGACAGCTAGGAGAAATGGTGAATTTGAGGTGCCAGCTCCAAAGGATACATCAAGGATGGGCACAATAACATGCAGTAACTGTGGTCTGCAAGGCCACAGGTGGACAATGTGTGGAGACAGACTTAAGGCCAAGTTTATGACAAGGAAAAACAACCACCAGGTAACTAAGCCAATTCAACAAGGAAAATCTGCTACTTGTTTTTAATGCATACATCTTGTGAGCTGCAACTTGTTTTTAATTGTAGGAAAACAGGGCATCCTACCCAGCAACTTCAGCACCAACCAGGCCACCTCCAGCTAGGGCCACATCATCAGGTCCTGCTCCAGCTTCAGGACCAGTTAGGGGCAGGAAACCAGCAACAGCTTCAAGTCTGCTTCAACAAGGGCAACCACATCTACTGCAGTTTCAACAGGTGGATCAAGAAAGAGAAAGAACCCACCACCTGCTTCAGCACTAGCCAACAACACTAGGTCAAGTGCATCATCTCCAGCAAAGAACACCAGATCATCAAGAGTTGTAAGAGGTTTCAATGCTCCAAGGGCAGCATCAACATCAGGTCAAGCTGATGTTGGTTCTAAGAGGAAGAGGAAGGCCCCAAGCAAATTTGCTTTGTATTTCACAGCCAGTGGCAACCATTGAATGTGTTGCACTCAACTATGCTTTATGCCTTGAACTCTGCTTGTTAGGCATGCTTGCTATCTGTGTTATTTGCAGTGAACTCTGTTTTCATTTGAACAGTTAAGTTATGTGGTCTGTGTTTGAACTGCTTGGAACAATTAAGTTATCTCCTGTGAAGCTCTATTTTGATTTGATATGTCCTAGGTTATGAATTGTTTCATATGAAATTATTTCTTATGCTGATCATTGTTATGTAGATCAAGTGATTTATTTTGTTGATAATTGATTGATATGATTAGGTCAATTTGGTCACTTTGGGGGGCAACTTGTCGACCAACCCCAAAGTGGCCAAATTTGGCCACTTTGGGTGGCTATTTGTCGACCCCAAAAGTGGCCAGTTGTGGACCAACCCCCAAAGGTGCCAAATGTGGCCACTTTGGGTGGCTACTTGTCGACCAACCCCAAAAGTGGCTACTTGTCGACCAACCCTAAAGCCACCCATATTTGACCACTTTGGGTGGCTAGTTGTCGACCAACCCTAAAGCCACCCACATTTGGCCACTTTGGGTGGCTACTTGTCGACCAACCCCAAAAGTGGCTAGTTGTCGACCAACCCCAAAGTGGCCACATTTGGCCACTTTGGGGGGCAACTTGTCGACCAACCCTAAAGCCACCCAAATTTGGCCACTTTAGGTGGCTACTTGTCGACCAACCCCAAAGTGGCTATCTAGGACCAAAACCTAACATATCAAAGCTAAAACATCAAGATTTGCCCATCTAGGCACCAAAGTCTAAGAGATCAAACCTAAAACAACAAGATTTGGCCATCTGACCAAACCATAACATATCTAACTTAAAACATCAAGATCGCCAGATCAATTCATTCATACATACAAATATAGATAAAAGATTCACTCATAAATTGCATCATAGACAGATTGATTCATCACATAGATAGATCATTCAACATTTTTCTTTCACCAGCTTCATACATTGCATTGCATCATAGTCAACTTGATTCATCACATACATAACTCATTCAATATTGTTCTTACACCAACTTTAAACATCACATAGATAGAAAGACAGATCTAGGAACACAGAAACATAACAGCAACATCATGGGTACAGAATCCTAGTCCACCTCTGCCTAGTGACCTGAAAAGGATGGAAATTTGCCAGCCAGGGGGAATGCCTCCAGGAACTGATCTATGTCCTTGCAGTTGCGTGCTGCAAGGATCATCTCAGCAAGTTGCCTTCTCGCCCTCCTCCTTGCATCTTTGCGCCTGGCTTGCCTGGGCACCTCTTCTTCTCCATCTATGACCTCTCCAGGATCCATCTCTCCCTCGGATTCTAGGGTTTCTTTGGCGGCTGGGGGTGGAGAAGGGTGGGGATGGGGGGATTGACTGCGATTTCACTCAAGGGGTGGGCTTTACAGACTACTAATGGTTGGTGGTAGGTAGGTGGAGTAATAAAACAGCACAGTCTAGGCCCACAATGTGTACATAAAGGTTTTAGGCCCAAAAATATACTAGTTCAGCATTGCTAGTTTCAGGAAAACAACCTAAAGAAATAAAAAATTTCTTCACTGCATTACTTAAGATAGATAGGTTCTTAACAGTACCAATAACATAAGCCAGACTTAGCAAATGTTCTCCACCACTCTAGTTACCATAACTTAAACAATTCATACAGGACTGCACAAAATATACTCCTACCATCATCTTGCAAGGCCTGTTATATGTGTAGGCCACCTTACTTACTTAACCACCATTGTCCAGATCTTCAAGCCTCCAGTATGGCCTTGATTTTCTCAAGCTTTTCCTTGCTCCCATGGCCAGCATTCAGTAGATCAGCAACTACTTTCTCAAGCTCTGTCTTCTCTTGTGCAAGAAGATCCCTGTCCACCTTTATCTCTTTCATTGCCTTCCTGGTGTTGTGAATTATGTCTGCCTGGGCCTGAAGGATACACCTCTGTTCTTTTGCTAGCCTTAGCTTCTCCATCTTCATCTCCAGCTCTAGCTCTTCCTTCTGCTTCTCAAATTTCTCAGCATCCATTGCTTTCTGGTAGTCAATCTTGCCAACACCATCCTGCCAGTCAAACATCTTGCTAACATCATCAACCATTTTATGATACTCAGTGCACAGATGATCATAGTCCTTCTTCAACTTGGCAACCTCATCCTCATATGCATGCTTGTCTTGAATCCTTCCAAGGTTTTGCTCATGGAACATTTCCCACAACTTGATGAGGCAGTTCTTAAGTACATCAGGCCAGGCAGGATCAACCCACTAAACTACACCACAATTCACACCTCCCTGTAGTTTGATCAGAGAACACATACTTCAGAAAATGCATAAATTCAGTTCTAACTTCAATTCAAAAAGAGGATTGGTACAAAAGGAGGACATGTAACCATAAATTCAGTACTAAATTCAGTTCAAACAGAGTTATTAATGTACAAATTTAGTAACCACTAGGCATAACTGAATCCACTAGGCATAACTGATTCCACTAGGCATAACTGAATCTAGACATTAACTGAATCCACTAGGCATAACTAAATCCATCCAGCATACTCAATTACTCACCTGAACAGGGCATCCATAGAACCTCCTCCCAGTGTTAGCACCTTCAAAAGCAACACACTTCCTAGGCTTCATATCGTGTAGAGTACACCTGGCAACTTCCTCCATGGGAACACCACACCAGAGTGGTTCAGGGATGGTGTCAGGTGTGTCCTACATGCAGTAAAAGGTAGATCAGAACCAATGCATCAACTAGTTCAACTTGAGTCAAGCTTTGCCTTGCTCAAGGTCAAATCAGGCATCACAGTGCCATCCATACCCTAGATCAAAACCAATAGATAACCAAACCAAACGAATCCATCCATACAAATATGCAGCTCATCAACCCTCATTCCCAAATCGATTCAACCCTAACCCTAGATAATGACAGAGAGGAAGAGGATGAGGCTTACAAAGTACTCCATGTCCATCAGGTTGCCCCCATGCTGTCATCGGAGCTTTCATCCCCATCGTTCCAAGAAGGCATCCTGGCCGGCGACGAGGAACTGAGGTGGTCGGCGACGATGGCGAGCTCGGCCAGGGGAAACAGAGCGAGGGGGAGAGAGTGAGAGTGAGTGAGCGCGAGGGAGACAGAGTGAGGGCCGGATCCGTTTTTACCTGGTCGGGACGGCCCGTGCGCCCTAACGGCCGTCACCCGCGCGCCGTGAGCACTGTGGCCGACAAAACCCTGACGGGCGGGCCCCACATGTCATAACCCCAGTTAAAACTTAACCGTTCGGCCACTTGGGTTTTTTGGAACAGCCAGCCACTTTTGTGGTAATTTTTTTGAAAAATTAAAAAAAGCGGTAGTTTTTCGGAACGATAGCCGGTACTGTGGTAGTTTTTTGCTATTCACTCAAGAAAAGAGAAAAGGAAAACATCATGGAATGGTCAAAAGAATGCGATGTGCTTCCTTTTACACAACAATTAGTCTAATTGAGCTGGTTAGTAAGTGTTTCATGTCAGCTGCTTGGTGTGGGTTCGAATCCCATATTCAGCATCAATATTTTGACTAAAAAATCCCTGTAAATAGGGTCTACCAATAGATCTAGCGCACAGAAAAAATCATGATCGATCCAATCCAGAGAGAAAATCACGGACATCAACGTTTCAGGAAATCTTTCCACTAAATGCGTCATCAAATAAGCAACTTCTTCAGATTTTCAATCTCAAACAAAGATCCACTACGCATTAAATCAAAGTGTTTGCGTCTTTAACAACGACGAAGTCTGGGTGAGATGGTTAGTGTGGTGGCGTGCCTACAGGACGTCGGGGATTCTCATCCATTCCGAATGAGATCCAGATCGTTCGGATCTGTTACAAACTGCCAGTCGGCACGAATTTAGCATTCTCGTTATTTGTTTTTGTATGGGCGAGTGCTGCGGGAGGGTGCCGGACAGGCGGCGGCGGTCGCGTCCGAACACGAAGAAATCTGGATCTGTCCGCGATTCCATTCCATCGCTCGCAGCAAAAAGGCCGGATTTTTCTCCCTTTGCTACTCGATTCCCTGGTGATTCTTCTTCCTTCTCGGGGCGAAATCAATCTTATTTTGGTATCTTCTGAGCCTTCCTGGATCCACTCAATCAATCATTCGCCACTCTCCAGTCCAGATCTTCCCTCTCTCCGGATTGGATGCGATAAGGAGCCGCCGACCAATGGCGCTCGGGCACACGTGCCTCCACGTCCGGCGGCATCAGCAGCAGCACGCCTCCTCCTCCTCCTGCTCCGCCCCCGCCGTCGCCGCCTTCGTCGGGCTCTGCCTGGTCGCCGTCTGGATGGCCTCCTCCACCCTCGTCACCCTCGCCGAGTTCTCCCCGTTCCAGGCCCCATTGTTGCGCCGCCCCGCCGCTCCGGTGGAGGGGACCGCGGGCGCCGACAAGCCCCCGGTCGGCGTCAGAGAGGAGAGCGCCGACGAGCAGGAGCCCCCTATGACAGAGCGGCAGCAGGCGGATCATTCCACAGAGAAAGCAAAGGGGCTGATGAACAACAGAGTGTGCCGGAGCTCATGGGGAAGCCGGATGAGGATCCCGGCGAGAAGCCACAGGCAAAGAAGGATGAAGCCGAGGTGTTCCCGGACGCGAAGGACGCCGAGCTCCTCAACAGACGGCGACAGGCCAGGCCCGTGGCGCACCCAGGCCGCGGAGTCCAACAAGGAGCGAACCACGGCGCCAGGTGTTCCAGCGAGCCACAGCTGGAAGCTCTGCGATGTTGAGGCCGGAGCCGATTACATCCTACCTCGACAATGTGGAGGCTATCAAAAAGCTCCAGGGCGACAAGCACTACGAGCACCTGGAGAGGCATTGCCCTGAGGAACCTCTGACCTGCCGCCGGGTCACCGGAGTCCGATAAGGTGGCCGACGAGCAGAGACCAGGTTCTTTCTAGCTGGACACTGAACTGAATTATCTGTGTTGATGCTTGAGTTCAGATATCTTCAGACATGGTTTTGGTTTGTTTACCCGACTGACTAAGGTTTTGTTGGTGCAGATATGGTATAGCAACGTTCCTCATACCAAGCTGGTGCAGTACAAGGGGCACCAGAACTGGTTTCATGTCTCCGGGGAGCACTGTTAGAGTTGTGTCGAATATTATTGTACAAGGTAGGTTACAGTTGGACTTGATTTTGGACTGTGTGTAGACAGGATAGGAGTTGTGTCCTAGGCCTCTCATATATATCGGGGGTAGACACATTATGTAATCTATGCCAATATAATAGCACGGGCATGCGAAGGAGCTTGCGGCGTGTGCCGGCTTCCGGGCGGCCGGGGTGCGGTATTGTGACGGTGTCATTGGGAGGAGCGCCCGTAGTCATGCTCCGGGGATGTAGCCATATCGGTGAACCTCGTTAACAAATCTCGGTGTCGTTCTTGTGTGATTGCTTGGTCCTTAGTAGATCGACGGAGCGCCTCGGATTTATTCTAACAAGTGGTATCATGAGCAAGGTTGAGATCTGAAGGTTGCGGATCCTTGATTTAGAGGAGAGCGATGAAGACCGGCGGCTGTGGAGGTACGGCGTACGTGCGGCAGCGATCGGAGATCGGCGCGTATAAAGCAATCGGAATAAGAGAAGCTGTTCATGGTAGAGTCGGCGAGATTAGAAGTTGCAAAAGATCGGAAGCGCGTACGGCGGTAGCTGGGTTCGAGGTGGCAGGATCCGAGCAGAACACGTACAGCCAGCGGCAGCAGGGAGGCGGCGCGCGAGGCTCGACACACGCGTGGCCGACGAGCTAGCGTGCTTTCCAGGCCGATCGCTCGATGGAGGCTGGGGCTGGGCTGGTTGCGCAGCAGGCCCATGGCACTCAGATGGCCCAGGCGCAGCAAGCTAGGCACGCAGACGGTCGAACAGGGAGCAGCTTTGGTCGCTATAGGTCTACAGAAGAAGCTTCGGTGCATGCAAGCGACAGGAGATTTGTTAAAAGGAAAAGAGCAATCAAAAGTCAAGGGCAGGATTCAGGGCACGTTGCGTATTGGGTGCTGTTTGTGCTAGTCGAAAGTACATGGAGTGCATGCATCAGGAAGAACGTCCTACCACAGAGACGACAGTAAATTGGCAACGTGCGTATAAGGCTCGGAGGAGCCTGGAGCGCGTCGTGGATCATGTATACACAGGGCGTTAAGCAAGGCATGGAGATGTGCGGGCGGACACGACGCAGGGTGAAGCATGGTTGCAGTCAGATAATTTTGGCTGGGTCGGACTGGACAGTCTGATGGATCGACATGGATGTTGGCCAAAGTAGAAGACGGCGGTGATTTCAGCGACGACGACATAGGAGCGTGATGCTGATGGTGGCCGACTTCTGGGGCGTGGAAACACGTGGTGCAGGCTTGAGAGCTTGTGCGGCTTCGACAAGACAATGGCGCGGGGTTGATTCAAGGCAGTGTACACATGAGAGTTTGAAGTCGACAAGGCGCGGGGTGGCACATACAACCACTATGGAGTCATGTTGAAGGTGGAGTTGGGGTCTGGTGGAAGACTTCACTCTGTGCTGACCGAGGGGCTACGGTGTAAGATATCGGAGAATCGAAGCCTATTTCAGCGGGACAGCGAGAGACACGTGGATCGGACTGGGGCCCAATGATCTGATGGGGACGTGAT
Organism: Triticum aestivum; assembly: GCF_018294505.1. Taxonomy (NCBI): domain Eukaryota; kingdom Viridiplantae; phylum Streptophyta; class Magnoliopsida; order Poales; family Poaceae; genus Triticum; species Triticum aestivum. The sequence goes on along the minus strand of NC_057799.1, from coordinate 654,243,416 downwards.
ACTCGGCATCGGTCGGTGATGATCGGTGGTTCTCTGCAGTGGCGGTTGAGGTAGTGTGGGCTAGCTACCCGGGAGACTCGACCAGGACAGTAGAGGCTCGACGCGGTGATAGTGGCGAGGCGTGCGGTAAGCACGGGACACAGTGACAGGCCAAGGCACCGGTCATCAGACATGTGGTCAGATAAAGTGTGCAGAGGGTGCTGAAGCAGTGTTGACGAGTACCAGATTCAAGTTGGTGACTGGGTCTATCGGTGCTAGTTGATGGACAAGAGTTGACTATGGAGAATCTGAGAAAGTGGCGGAAAGTCTGAAATTGTCAAAAGCTGAGAGAGTACACGACCGTATATTCTGTGGTGTTCAGTGCACATGGCAAAGTGCGGATGACAAGTATAGAAGGAGGTGGAGTACTATAGCCATGGGACATGTCAGAGACTATATGGGAAAAGGGTGAGACAACTGTGAATTTGACTCAGGGTGACACACGGCGGTGGTGAAATTCCTTCAAGTTTCAGACAGGCGGTCAAGAAAGAGCGGTGACATTGAGTTCAGGTAACTCTTATATGTGGCGTCCAATATGTGAGTTGTTCACTTTCACGCAGACAATGGTCGGTATGTGATAGCGTTGAACGGACTCTCCGGATGTTGGGAGCACAAAGTAGAGTAATGAGGAACTTAATGTTGCTCGAGTGTTGACTGTGAAGAAGACGAGAAGGGACTACAGTTGTAGGTGGAGTCACATGGAGTCTGGGAGTAGCAGCGGTGCTCACGGCATATCTCAAGTCCAATGTACATGGAGGTTCAGCGCATGGATGAATTCAAGGTGGTGAAGAATATTCGCCAAGGTGGAGTTTGTTAGAGTTGTGTCGAATATTATTGTACAAGGTAGGTTATAGTTGGACTTGATTTTGGACTGTGTGTAGACAGGGTAGGAGTTGTGTCCTAATAGGACACTTGTATCCTAGGCCTCTCATATATATCGGGGGTAGACACACGATTTAAGCTATGCCAACATAATAGCACGGGCACGCGGGGGAGCCGACGGCGTGTGCCGGCGCCCGGGCGGCCGGGGTGCGGTATTATGACGGTGTCACGAGGAGGAGCGCCCGTAGTCATGCCGCGGGGATGTAGCCATATCGGTGAACTTCGTTAACAAATCTCGGTGTCGTGCTTAGGTGATTGCTTGGTTCTCGGTAGATCGACGGAGCGCCTTGGATTTATTCTAACAAGCACCTCGTCTTTCTGGGAGGCAGAACTCAGTTCAAGCATGGTGCTCTGCATCACATTGATATCATTCAGGAGGTAACACTCAGACATGCTACCGTTCCTCAGAGTATCATTCAGAAGTTGACAAGTTCAGAGCCTTTGCACTGTGAAATAATTATTGCAGCAGTTTATACACAATAAGTTACTCTAGTCATGCTATGATCAGATAATGCAAATGATTCGTTGAGTAAGTGTCGCGCACAAGTTTTTGTAGAATTAAATTATACTCCCTCCATCCCATAATATTAGAGCGTTTTTGACAAAGGGACTGACGAAGTACATAATAGGATTATTCTTTCCTTGTGAAAAAAGCATAATGCATTGGATTTAGGAATTAAATGTAGTTAAAACTAAAATATGAGGTTCTCTGTTTGACATGTCTGATGCTACCACGCAGGCACAGAAAGATGTGGCATGGGGAAAACGGACCCGGGTAGACGTTGGCTGTGGAGTTGTTGCTAGCTTTGGAGGATATCTGTTTGAGAGAGATGTGCTTACGATGTCGTTTGCACCTAAAGATGAGCATGAAGCTCAGGTGCAGTTTGCCCTCGAGAGAGGAATCCCTGCTATATCAGCGGTTATGGGTACCAAAAGGCTCCCATTTCCTGGCGGGGTCTTTGATGCTGTTCATTGCGCACGCTGTAGGGTACCATGGCATATTGAAGGTGCTTTCTTTTACAACAAGAAGTTTCTTGTACAATGTCGTGACCAATGCCATCCCTTTAGTCCCGGTTGGTGCCACCAACCGGGACCAAAGGCCGCCGTTTCCCGCCATTTCGGCTGCTGAAAAAAGGCCTTTGGTCCCGGTTGTTGGCACCAACCGGGACTAAAGGTCACATTCGTCCCAGTTGTTGTCACGAATCGGGACCAATGCTGAAAGAACATGCGGTGCCCCCGTGTTTGGTTTTGGTAATTGATGACAATCTCTATGGACTAATGGTTGCCTTGAGTTATATTTGAAGAGTTTGTCTATAGGCTTTTCTTGGAGTCCATTTGTTGGTTTCAAGGAGAGTTTTTGATGACCAAGGTGCTATTAAGGAATTATCCAAAGATTGGTCTTGTGAGTGTTGAGCTTATTGCAAGCATGTCTTGAAGAAGAAGATTGTGTGATCATTTATGTTTACCTTCAAGACATCATACAAATGAAGAGAGTTGAAAAGATTCAAGGTTGATCAAGACTAAGTCAAAGAGTGAATCAAGTTGATCAACACACAAAGCGTAGAAGATGTACCGAGAGGGATCACGTAATCGCATGGTATGTTTCCATGGGCTTGCGTCAAGAGGAAGATATTATACAACCCATGGAGGATGACATCAAATGGTGTTCGTCACCAAGTTTGCGTGTGCAAGATCAAGTGGAGCATCATCAAAGAGATCTTATGCTTGAAGCTTGCCGTCCATTGTGGTGATTTGTGAAGATATGGGGGAGCAATCCACTAGTCTTCACCGAGCCAACGCAATCAAGAAAGGTGGTCCAGCTTGAGGGAGTCAAGATCGTCATCATCCAGCTCAAGTGGACTATGCGCAAGGCAAAGGTTTGCCCTTGATAGGTTTTCTATTTTACCGGTCTCATGGTAGTTGTGGGAGACTGGGTTATAGGATCGATTGCCGTACTATCAAGGGGGGCTCTCGATGAGTAGCTTGATCGTATCGTTCATAGAGACCTCAAACCATTGCATCCTTGCATCATCTTTCTTGGTTCTTGTTAGCTTCTCTTTGTGAGTTTTGGAGTTTTTGATCATCTTCATGACAAGCTCGAGTTCATCGAAAACGGAGTTAACATGCATATTCTATGATGCTTTCGATGTTGGAGGTTTTGCCGGTTCTTCTCGGTTGGAGTCGTCTTGTTTCCAACAAGCTTGAGTTTGCTCAATTCGGAGCTCATATGCAGAAGTTATGGCAGTTTTGGTTTCCTGTGGAGTATTCTTGTTTTCGTGGAAGTGGCTTTAGGATGGTCCCAGCGGTAGTACTGCGGTACCCAGCGGTAGTACCGCTTAGGGGTCACAAGTGGCAGTACCGCTGGTGGGTCCTCAGCACTAGTACCGCTACGGTACCAGGCCCCTACCGCATCGACTCGAGGGGTCATTTTTCGTGTCGGATAGTGCAGTACTTCACGGCGGCAGTAGGGCGGCAGTACCGCTCACGAGCGGTAGTACCGCCCAACCACCGCGGCAGTACCGCTCGGGTCTGTCACTCTCCTGCCCTCCAGACTCCACGGTAGTACCGCCCGGGGGAGCGGTAGTACCGCTGTGATCAGCGGTAGTACCGCTGCCTCCTGCGGTAGTACCACCCTCTGCGGGGCTGTTTTGGGGGTAACGGTTGGATTGTCCCCCCCACTATATAAGGGGGTCTTCTTCCCCATTCTACCTTATCCTTTGAGCTCGTGTTCTTCCCCCATTGTTAACCTTCTTCGAGCTTGCTAACTCTCAATCCCTCCATGGATTCTTGCTAGTTTTTGAGGGAAAAGAGAGAGGAGATCTAGATCCACATTTCCACCAATCACTTTCTCCTCTATGTGAGGGGAACCCCTTGGATCTAGATCTTGGAGTTCTTGGTGTTCTCCTTCTTGTTCTTCCTCTTTTTTCCTCCCTAGCATTAGTTGCTTCGGTGGGATTTGAGAGAGAAGGACTTGGGCACTCCGTGTGCCCTTGCCATTGCATTTGGTGCATCGGTTTGAGTTCTCCATGGTGATATGTGGAAGTTACAAGTTGAGAAGCTTATTACTCTTGGGTGCTTGGTGCCCTTGAGCTTGTTCCTCTTGGGTGCTTGGGCGCCCTAGACGGTTGGTGGTGTTCGGAGCTCAATCATTGTGGTGTAAAGCTCCGGGCAAGCGTTAGGGTCTCCAATTAGGTTGTGGAGATCGCCCCGTGCAATTTGACGGGTACCGGTGACCGCCCCCAAAGGTTGCCAAAGTGTACGGGTTCGGTGACCGCCTCCAAGGGTTGCCATTTGTACGGGTTCGGTGACCGCCCCCAAGGGTTGCCATTTGTACGGGTTCGGTGACCGCCCTCAAGGGTCCCTTAGTGGAATCACGGCATCTTGCATTGTGCGAGGGCGTGAGGAGATTACGGTGGCCCTAGTGGCTTCTTGGGGAGCATTGTGCCTCCACACCGCTCCAAACGGAGATTAGCATCCGCAAGGGTGTGAACTTCGGGATACATCGTCGTCTCCGCGTGCCTCGGTTATCTCTTACCCGAACCCTTTACTTATGCACTTTACTTTGTGATAGCCATATTGTTTCTTGTCATATATCTTGCTATCACTTAGTTGTTTATCTTGCTTAGCATAAGTTGTCGGTGCACATAGGTGAGCCTAGTTGTTGTAGGTTTTGTGCTTGCTAAATTAACCGCTAGGTTTATTCCGCATTTGTTCAAGCCTAAACCATAATTATTTTAAAGCGCCTATTCACCCCCCCTTCTAGGCGACATCCACGATCTTTCAAATGCCCTGGGTATATAAGAAAACACTTAGCAGTTTCGACCAAATCCATCACTTCTTCCCCCGACGCCCCTGCTCCTCCTCGCCGTCGCCGCCCGACGCCCCTGCTCCACCTTGCCGTCGCCGCCGCCACCGATGCCGTCAGGCTGCTCGACGTCGCCGTCGCCGCCGCTACCGACGCCGTCAGGCTGCTCAACGTCGCCGCTGACGCCCACTGCCCCGACGACGGCGTCGACCCTCGCACCCCTGCCGGCCCCGACGCGCCGCCCACCGTGCCCCGCCGCCCCCTGTGAGCACCAGCCTGCTCCCGCAGCCCTCCCCTGTCCCGCGCCCCTGCCGTGCCCCGCCGGCGCCGGCGCCGGCCCCTCCGCCGTGCCCCTCCGCCCCTGCCGGGTGCTAGCTATTATATTTTTAGATGTTTTTTTAGATGTTTTTAGATGCTATTTTTTGATGTTTTTAGATGTTTTTTAGATTATTTTAGTTTATGTTTAGTTTAGTTTTAAGATTAGGAAAATTTTAGATGTATAGTTATATTTATTTAGATGTATAGTTAATTTAGATGTTGTAATTTGTTCATAAAAATTGTGCACTTTTGTATATAAACTTTATTTTTTTCATATGTACGAAAATGTAGAATGAAAACGAAAACAAACATATAAGAAAAAACAAAGGAAAAAATGAAGAAGGACCCGCGGCGAAGCAAGTCTTTTTTTAAGGTAGTTCTTTATTAAAGTGGGGGGGACGTCCGGAGCACCCCCCGGCCTTCTCGCTCGACCAAAACTCTCGAGGACACCCAAACCCTAGAAAAAAACAATGTCGGTCTCCTACCCCCTCCCGCCGCGCCCCTACCCGATCGACAAACTCCCTTGAGGCCACCCAAATTTACCAAGTTAAAAGAGCATTGTCGTCGAGGCCACCCCGAACCCTTGAAGCATTGTTGAGGCCACCCCAAACCCTAGAGAAGTGTCGAGGCCAGGCCACTAATATGATTCCTTATTGTGCTTAGCTAGCTAGTTCAACGTTTGCCACTAATGCATCCATATCTCATGTTTGAATAATAATTGCCATGTTGTAAATATTTGCAGAAACTATGCATCCGCACCCCCGAGATGAAGCAAAAGAAGCGGTGTTGGAGGAGATAATCGCACACGGAAATGATGTCGTCTTGTCGTTTCTCAACGACACATGCACCGATGGTCTGGAAAGACAGGATGAAGAAGCAGGCTACGACGATGATCAAACAATGGAGGAGGAAGGACACCATGATGACGGCTCCGGTGACCGAATGGAGGGGGAAGGACACCGTGATGACGGCTCCGGTGACCGAATGGAGGGGGAAGGACATCGTGATGACGGCTCCGGTGACCGAACGGAGTCCGGCCAGGTATATATATTAATTAATTAAGCATGTGCTGACTATAGCTAATTGATGCATTAATTGTTTTTGGTATGTAAACATATTAACTCTCTTCTTTTTCTTCTTTTCTAGCCCTCCGGATCGAGCAACACTTCGGTAACGAGATGAGGCCCGAAGAGAAAGTTGCGCACGGATGAAAGGTACACGATCATCGAAATTGATCGCACTGGCCAACCTATTGAACCCCTCCGGACCAAGCAAAAATTTAATGCTCAGTGCGGGGTTCTAGTTAGGGACATGATCCCGATCAGCATCGAGCAATGGTTGAAGCCTAAGGACAAAGACTCTCAGGTGTCTTATGTCAGCGATAGGCAGAAAGCTGATCTTTGGACCGCGCTGCAGGAAAATTTCACCTTCCCGCCAGAGGAGGATCTGGAGAATCCAGTTAAAAAGCCAATGATCAAGGCTTATGCTCTTAAGAAGATGGCTGAGCTATTCAGGAGGTGGAAGAATGAGCTGAAATCATCGTTTGTCGACCAAGACAAGACTCCAGAATTCATCGGCCGATTTGAGAAGATCAAAGATCAATGGCCCGCATTTGTCACCAAAAAGAAATCTGAGAGAGCAGCGACGATGTCAGCGACAAACAAGAAAAATGCTGCAAAGAAGAAGCATCACCATCGCACGGGGTTAGGTGGCTACCTGAAAGCCCGGACATTGTGGGACAAGGCTGAGAATGACCTCATTGATAAAGGGATCGAACCAGAGACGCGACGCTGGCCAGACTGTTGCAGGACTTGGTTCTTCGGGGTTGGGGGAAAATTGGACCCTGTAACAGGGAAGTGCGTTTGGACCAACGAGCAGCTGAACACACCCATCGAGAAGCTTCAGGAGTATATCGAAAAGGCGCAGCAAGGGACGTTCGTTCCGGACAGAGAGAACGACGAGCTCACATAGGCCCTCGGGAATCCTGAGCACCCCGGACGGACACGAGGCACGCCAGACTCCCTTTCGTAGAAGGCTGGATTTCCCGACGCAGGCGGTTACAAACACCGGATAGGAAGAAGAAAAAGGATTTGACCCAACTACAGGCGCTGCACGCAAGGGTACAAGCGCTAGAGGAACGAGAGGCAGTTCACAGCACGCGACCTGCCGAAGCTACACCCGAAGCTACCCCGCCATCTCAGCGGAGAAGCAGCGTGGCTTCCACGGAGCTGCTTTAGGAGCATGTCTTCACGGCTCCTGCTAGCTACCCCATAGATGCTATCACGGAGTCTCAGCATTGTCACCTTATGACATAGTGGATGGAACTGAAAGTCAAGGTGGCTGTTGGCTCTGTTGCACCTCCTGAACCTGGCGCAACTTTTCACTGCCGGCCGATTCCAAAAGGATATGCTAGGGTGATGGTGGATGAAATCACAGAAGGATTTGAGGACCTCCAGCTTGACCACCCTACGAGTGACGGGGAGACTCGGCTGGGTTCTTGTCTGAAGACTCCATGCCTATGGCAGAAGGAGCTCATCAACCTTCCGAACTGGACGCCTCCGCCTCCTCCTCCTCCTCTGGTGAGTCATGGCACTCCGCCTCCTCCAGCGCCTCCTCCTCCGGCGAGTGACGATCAGGGCACTCAGCCTCCTTCTCCGGCGCGTGGCGGCACTCCGCCTCCTTCTCCGCCTGCGCCGGCGCGCCCGAGCAGCCACCAGCCTCCTCCTTCTCCGCCTCGCCAGCAAGGGCAGAAGAGACCCGCCACCGCCCCGGCTGCGTCGGCGCGTCGTAGTCCTTCTCCTCCGCCTAGTAAGCAAGCACGAAAGAAGACAGCTGCAGCCGCTCCGTCTGCTCCGGCGTCTAGCAGTACAGCCAGAGGCGGGAGGCAATACAGATACGGTCCACCTCTCAAGCCTCTAGAGAAGTTACCGTACGAGATGACCGTGGAAGAAAACAAGAAGATCGTGCAAAAAGAAGTGAAGGACTTCTTTGAAGGGGCGAAAGCAGAGAGACATCCACCTCCGGAGGAGAAGGTAGATCCGGTGAAAGCAAAGCGCACTATCGATGCCCTGAGGAAACCACCAAAGTCTCCGCCGAAAACCAACTATGAGCGTTACTGAAAAGGTATACCTCGAAGCGGAGCAGTTGGGAAGTACTGTCAGTGATCAAAGGTTAAAAGAACGACGAGCAGCTGGGAAAAAAATTGCCCAGCTCGGCGAACAAGCGAACCAATCGTGCCCCCCCCCCCGCTCAATGTGTCTAGCGACATTGTCGCTAATGCTCCGGGGATGGTGCCCGGTTATAACAATCTTGGAAATTACCTGCCCGACGATGTACATTATGATTTCTTGGAGGTGGACGAACACAGATACGAGTACGGGAAGCCTCTCGTCAAAGATGAAAAATCTCTAACAACGATGATGCGAAGATTCCATGATTGGTACATGAAAACCTACAGAGAGTCTGGGGGGGACGAATACTTTGTATCTGAGAGTTAAAGAGGAGCACAACCTCGTCGGAATTGATCTGTTGTGTGTTCCATTTGAGGAGTTCTTCCAGTTCTTCAATCAGAAGGCCCTCGATAAATTAACGGTCACTTGCTACTGTCTGTAAGTACTACTTCTGTCATTAAGTCTCTATATATAGCTCAGCTCTTTCATTGCATGTATTTATAATTATCCTCACTATATTATGCAGATTGAAGATCGTCGAGTGCAGAAAAGCAGAAATGTATGATATTGGGTTCATTAACACAAATCTCGTAGATGAATTTCAGGTTAAAAAGAGCGCCAAAGATGCCGAGGCCAACTTGCTCAAATCATTGATAATAAATCAAAACAAAGATTTAATACTCTTTCCTTACAACTTCGAGTGAGTGTTACTATCGTGTGCATATTCGGTTTCACTTATTACTCGAGCGAGGTTATAGTAATGTAATTGATGAGTTATGCATGTGTGCGCAGCTTCCACTATATTCTCCTGGAGATTAAGCTTGAGCGGTGACTAGTAACCGTCTTAAACTCGAGACGAAAAGATCCCGGAACCTATGCGGACATGACTAAAATTCTCAACAAGTAAGTTCAATCGATCATTATCACACCATATCGGCAACTTTTTGTTCATTTCCTGATATCTCAAGTAATAATTATTTTCTTTGTCTTGCAGGGTTTGGAAACAGTTCACCACAGAAGCTCCGGGACTGCCGAAGGAGCTGCGATATACATACCCGAAAGTAAGTACTACTAGCTAGCTAGTTGCGCGCATCTCCCGTTGATTCTAGCTACTTTCATCAATGCCATTTATAATGCTTCATTATCAGTTTGATTGACCTCTATTTCTCGTAAAGTGCTTGTGGCAGGAACAAGGGAATGATTACTGTGGATACTACTTGGGCGAGTTCATCTACAACGCGACTTGCAAAGATAAGCGGGGCTACTCTAAAAGACAATATGAAGTGCGTAAGCAATAATATTCACAATTTCATTTTATTACACCATCATTTCTGTTGAGTTTCATTTATATATATGTATTAACCCCCTTCTTCAAATTAGACGTGGCAGATGCGGAATGAACTCCTACCACAAGATCGCATGAAAGCAATTCAAGAGGAATTGGCGGGATTCTTTCTTGACCACGTCATCAATAAAGCCGGAGAATACCATGTGAAAATTGAGTTCAAATGCTAGGGGATTGTAAGAGATCTTATATATTGTATATGTATGTAGCCAGTAGCGTCGGATAGATAATACGAAAACTTGTTATTCGACCAATCTCTCGGAGAAGGAGAGGTCGATCACTTCTCTCGGTATGCATGACGAACTTCTGTACTTAATGGTTTCCTTCATTTTCTTACTAGCTAGCGTGTCAAGGGCCTCTCTATACGTATAGTACGTAGCGTCGACCAAGCACGGAGATAAGAGAGGACACTTCTCTCTATTAATTAATTAGCTACCTAACACAATATATGAAACACCTTAATTAACCATACAAAACCCCCAAATCCACCACCACCCTTTTCAGAAAAAAAACAAAAACCCTAGCCCCTGAACAGCTGACGCGTGGATGCCTATTGGTCCCGGTTGGTGCCACCAACCGGGACTAAAGGGCCTCCTGTCTGGGCTCGCGGCACCGGCCACGTGGAGGCTCATCTGTCCCGGTTCGTGTAAGAACCGGGACTAAAGGCTTAGGCATTAGTAACGACCCTTTAGTCCTGGTTCCCCAACTGGCACAAATGGGCCTTATGAACCGGGACAAATGGCCATTTTTCTACTAGTGTTTCATTGCAGTCTTGTATGCATAAATTGCCCGCAGACCCCGCCGTCTGTGGTTTACGGTGGCCGGAGGAATGGCCATTGAGGGTGGAAAGTCCTCCTTACTGGCTGAAAAGCTCTGAGACTGGAGTATATGGAAAACCTGCCCCAGAGGATTTTCAAGCGGAGTATGAGCACTGGAAGTGGGTGATAAGAAATTCTTATATGGAAGGCCTAGGTATTGATTGGTCTGCTGTCAGAAATGTCATGGACATGAAAGCTGTGTACGGAGGGTAAGAACTAATAACATAGCATGTCATCATTGTTCTTTTTCTTAGCACTGTAAAGGAATACTTCTGCCATCCAGTCTGCAGTTTTCTTCCACTGCAATTTATGTTAGCAGCATTGACATCAACTGTTCTTTGCAAGTCTTGGAGCAGGAAAATGCAGCGTACTGCACTACGTGATATTAATCCGTGTCATCCCCTTCCTGTTGTAGGTTTGTAGCAGCTTTGCAGGACATGAAGGTGTGGGTCATGAATGTAGTTCCAATCGACTCACCTGACACGCTCCCAATCATATACGAGTGCGGGCTGTTTGGACTCTACCATGACTGGTAAGAGTCGTTTAGCACCTACTCCCTCCGTTCGGAATTACTTGTCACAAAAATAGATGTATCTACAACTAAAATACATCTAGATACATCCATTTCTTAGACGAGTAATTTTGAACGGAGGGAGTACCTGAGAAGCTACAATATTGTCTACGCGAACCATCTCTTCTCGAAGATTAAGAAGAGGTAATGGTCTTTTCACTAGGGAAACCGATATGGCATGAAAACCACCATGACTGATCAAATGATGTTTAACCTGCTAAATTTATGCATGAAAAAAACATGTTGTTATGGTTGTTGATAGAACAAGAGTTGAAGTCTGACTCGAGTGCTGAATGATGTTTCTGTAGGTGTGAACTGTTGGGTGTGATTGTGGAGGTGGACCGGGTAGTGAGGCTGATCGTCAGGGACAGATATGGAAACGATACGCGAGGTGGAGTCAATCGTCAAGTCGCTGCACTGGGAGGTCCGACTGTCGTTTGTGCAGAAGACCATGTGGCGACCAAATACTTCTTGGAGTTGATCGGAGCTAAAAAAGGGGGATCTGGATGAACCGTGCATCCATTGATATAGACACTGTGTTTGTGTAGCATATCATAGCATAGCATAATGAGATGATATTGTTACTGTCAATTTTGTTCTTAAATTAGCAGAGCAGACTAGGCATTGTATGTGATGTGATGTATGTATGTAATGCATGATGATTATTGTTCATGTTGTTACGGGTGAGTAGGCTCTGCAAGATTGAGCCTAACATACATACATAGCTGGTAATAAGATGAACAAAGTCGCTGATGAGGTGCATGCATTTATATATTTGTTTTGTTGAAAATCATTTCACAAAGTTGAGACATTTATTTTTGTTTTTCAATCTCAAGCAGTGCCTAGTTTTTATCATTATTTTTACTTGTAGTAGGCCTGAGAACATATTATGGGCCATTTGGTTCGTTTCCACAGCTCCTTTGCCTCGTTCATGTTTGGTGCATGTCCTGAGGCCTGGAGAATAGGAGCAAGTAGTTAGCCTGGAGAATAGGAGCAAGTGGTACTTCTGGTGAGGCAAGAACATCATTTTTCTCAGGCACAAAAAATTCACAGGCATAATGTCGAGGAAGCCAACCAAATTACAGTAGCTCTCAACCCACAGAATCAAATCATGGACAAAGTCCTCAACATGCATGTTTTTTAGTCATCAGCAGTACCATGATAATTCTCGTCTTTCTAACTAGACATCATCACGATTCAACATTCTAAACTAAGGAACCACGTCTTCAGCCACCACCAGCTCCATTCTAAACGAAGGAATTAACTAACCATCGCCTGCCACTCGACATCACACAGCACCACCAGCTCCATTGTTCCTTTGTGCATCCTCAGTTCCTACAAGACCAAATGGCAGGCATGAGAGAAAAGATAAATGGTGCCAGTCAAATCTGCCATAAAAAATAATTATGCTTTGCCAAACCTATGCCTAACAAGAGGTTCCTTTTTGTGCACAGGTTGACAACTAGATGCTCAAATATAGTATATATGCAAGAACAAGAGCTGCTACATAAGATTTGACAAACTAGCAGCAGCAACAAGCTAGGTCCACGCACCTTCAATAACCATTGAGTACAAGATCATCCTTGTCAACGACAAGGCGAGACCAAGCAACAACTATCTTCAATGTGGAGCCGTCAACTGAGAGTATGTTATGCTTCATGCCTTGCTGCACATTATAACATACCTATTAGGCTCTATGAGAAAGAAGAAAAATTGTTGCCCAATGCTTATTTAGATTATAAGAGTATGTTAGCGCATGACTTTATTGTTAAGAATAAGGAAGGGGAGCTTAAATACAAATTGTTCTTTGATAAACATCACCCTGAGACTATTACCTTGCCTGCTCCTTCCTTGTTTAATTTATCTAAAGGTTCGTATCTCGTTCCGTGGGCGGCCATTTACGCTTACCGGAACCCTACACCAGCCCCGGAGCCGGAACCACAATTTGAGCCTCCACGATACTCTGATTACTTTTGGGATCCGGGGATGACTGGCAGCCAGTGGCAGTCAGAGTCCTCTTCATCTTAGTACGACCCGGGCTACAACTACGGATATCCGCCAGGCCATCCTTGGCAATGAACCAACTTAGGCCAAAAGCCTAAGCTTGGGGGAGTACGTATTTCCCACCGACATTACATTTATGTTCACACACACTCATTGTTAGATGTCGGTATTCATACTTTTTCACTGTAATATCCATGCTAGTTTATTTTCTTTTTCGTGCTTTCTTCTTGTGTGTTTAATAAACCTTAAGAAAAACCAAAAAAAATTAGTTGTAGCTTTTAGCTAGTTTACCTTTCTTGCTGTAGTAGTAATAATTAAAAAAGAAAAACCCAAAAAGATTTCCCGTTCTTCTTTTGCTTGTTGGGAGCTTTCCCATGTAAATAGTTTTATTTCTTTTCTTTTCTTTGGGGGTTGATAGGAGAAGACCATGATTAAATTGTTGAAGTGGCTCTTATATGCATTATTGTTGATTTAACCAAGAGCCCATATTGCCTTGTCTTCTCCTGTTTATTGAATGCTCGCAGATTCCAGCTTAGTCCAATGCACGTGCACTCTTATTATTATTCACATCGTTCGGTCATGCAAGTGAAAGGCAATTATGACGATATATGATGGACTGACTGAGATGAGAAAAGCTGGTATGAACTCGACCTCTCTTGTTTTTGTAAATATGATTAGTTCATCGTTCCTGATTCAACCTATTATGAATAAACATGTTTGCAATGACAATTAGAGATCATAGTTGCTTGTGCCATGCTTGATTAGCTATGAGTTATAATTGGCTTACCTTGCGTGCCAACATGCTATTAAAATGGTTGTGATGTGGTATAGTGGGGTGGTATCCTCCTTTGAATGATTTAAGTGACTCGACTTGGCACATGTTCACGCATGTAGTTGAAACAAATCAACATAGCCTTCACGATATTTATATATGTTCATGGTGGATTATATCCTACTCATGCTTGTACTCAATGTTTATTAATTTTAATGCATGTTCATGACTGTTGTCGCTTTCTAGTTGGTCGCTTCCCAGTCTTTTGCTAGCCTTCACTTGTACTAAGCGGGAATACTGCTTGTGCATCCAATCCCTTAAACCCCAAAGTTATTCCATGTGAGTCCACTATACCTTCCTTTATGTGGTATCTACCTGCCATTCCAAGTAAATTTGTATGTGCCAAACTCTAAACCTTCAAATGAAATTCTATTTTGTACGCTCGAATAGCTCATGTATCAACTAGGGTTGTCCGTATCTTCCATGCTAGGCGGGTTATTCTCAAGAGGAGTGGACTCCGCTCCTCATTCACGAGAAAATGACTGGTCACCGGGATGCCCAGTCCCATGCTTTATGTAAACTAAATCAAAATAATTGCAAACAAAACTCCTCCTGGGACTGTTGCTTGTTGGAGGCACTCGTTGTTTCGAGCAAGCCATGGATTGATGCTTGTTGGTGGAGGGGGAGTATAAACTTTACCATTCTGTTTGGGAACCGCCTATAATGTGTGTAGCATGGAAGATATCGCCATCTCTTGGTTGTTATGTTGACAATGAAAGTATGCCGCTCAAAATATTATTTATCTCCATTTCAAAACCAAGCTCTGGCACCTCTACAAATCCCTGCTTCCCTCTGCGAAGGGCCTATCTATTTACTTTTATGTTGAGTCATGACCCTCTTATTAAAAAGCACTAGCTGGAGAGCGCAACTGTCATTTGCATTCACTACTATTAATTTATATTGGGTATGACTATGATTGGATCTCTTTTACCATGAATTACAATGTCTAGTCAGTCCTTTATCTTTAAAGGTGTTCTGCATTTATGTTTTGCGGTCTCAGAAAGGGCTAGCGAGATACCATCTTGTTATATCATATTATGATTGTTTTGAGAAAGTGTTGTCATCCGAGATTTATTATTATGGCTCGCTAGTTGATTATGCTATTGATATGAGTAAACATTAGACCTAAGAGTTATTGTGAATGTGGTTAGTCATAATCTTTGCTGAAAACTTGAATGCTGGCTTTACATATTTGCAACAACAAGAGCAAACAGAGTTTGTAAAAGTTTTTATTTATCACTTTCAGTTTGTCAACTGAATTGCTTGAGGACAAGCAAAGGTTTATGCTTGGGGGAGTTGATACGTCTCCGTCGTATCTACTTGTCCAAACACTTTTGCCCTTGTTTTGGACTCTAACTTGCATGATTTGAATGGAACTAACCCGGACTGACGCTGTTTTCAGCAGACTTTCCATGGTGGACCGGACAGTCCGATAGAAATAGAAACTTTTGGGCGTCCATAAATTGTACTACCGGACTGTCCGCTTGGGGGACCAGACTGTCCGGTAGTGCAATTTCTGCACAGACGAAAACTGCTCTCTGGATGGACCGGACAATCTGGTAGTGCAAATTTTGCACCGTCTTCTTTTGTTGTTGCTTCCAAGCTTCCCTCACGGATGGTGTAGGCATACACTTGCGCTTGCACTCCTCCTCGTCATTCGTGGTGCTCCGATGATACCTATGCATGCACATGAGAGGAGTGTCAAGTAGTATACCATCCTCGATGGGGTCAAGTGAACACGTGTAAAGGAGATGATTCACTTTTGTGTATGTGAAGTAGATGTCGCGCGTGTCCGCCAAATGGATTCTTGACATGGTGATGTCTGTAGGATGCTCTGCATCATCCCCTCCCCCTTGGGAAAGATCCGACCTTGGATCAAAAACCAAATCACCACGGGAAAGAGATGGCATCGTCGTGTAGAAGTGGACATTCACCAAGTAGTCATCATCTTGAAGCTCATAGTGGTCACTCTCCAATGTCGCACCATCGTGTGGTTCCTTGAAAAGGAGTAAGGACAACAAACACTTGGAAAAACAAATGTGGTTAGCATTAGTGAAAAAACAAGTATTCAAGTGGTGATTCACCGAACAAGTGTCGTCATCATGCATAGCATAAGGTGTGACAAAGGATTGTGGCATGGCATGCAAGCATATGAATTGAGCACAATCAAGGTCATCATGGAAACAAGCATGTAAATGTGAGGTAGTGATGCAAATATGTGTGACAAGAGAATAAGCATCTACCTCAAGTTCATAGCAAGCATGCATAAAGCCCTCAACATATGGTCTATGGTATGCATATGAACCATTCACAACGCCAAAGAAAAAGAAGTGTCGAAAGTCTAAACACATGTGGCAAGACAGGCCAAGTATAATATGCATAGGGTGTAGTGAAAATCGAGTGGCACTCAACACAATAGAAAGAGCAATTGTTCAACATGTGTGAGGCAATCAAGGCAAGCATGTAACAATCAATGGGACATGGCATATGTGAATAAATGAAATTGTTGCAACCAAACATATGATAGGAGCAAGTAATCCAAGAATTGGATGCAACACACAAGGTATATATGTCATGAGGCATGGAAAGGCGAAAATGACAAGTCGAAGCAAGATCTCTAACATGTGCGCAATCAAGTGATCCAAGGTGAACAATAAGTGTCATGGTGCAAGCAACACAAGTAGTATGATCCATAGTATCCATGCTCATGGTTTGGAGGTTCTCAAAAGAGAAGGATATCACCTTGAAAGCATCTCCTTGTGTGTCCTTCACAATGTCGAAGCACAAGCAAGTACGATGTAGAAGCGTCATGAGAGAAGGTGGTTCGCTCCCAAGAGCTTGAATGATCAACTCACGGGAAGTGAAAGTTGACACCAAGTCGAGGTATCCTACACATGCACAAAAGAAAGCAAACAACATATATGCATGGTAGATAAAGACATCATCCATCATGATGGTTCTCTTCTTTTGCACATAACCATTAGAAGCACAAGTGCACGAATAATATGATGCAACAATGGCGATATTCATAGCACTAGGTGTATGGTGCAAAGAACGAAGACAAGCATGCTTCACAAGAAATATGTCAAAATCTCCGAATATATGCGAGAATTCTATGGGGCCAATCTCATAAGCAAGACTAAAAGCATTGTTGCACTCAATGCATGGCAAATCATCTAGCATGAGAGATGCAACATATGGAGACATATGACAAGAAGCAATAGCAATCATATGCAAAGCATGTAGATGTGATAACCCACAAGTATAGGGGATCAATTGTAGCCTCTTTCGATAAGTAAGAGTGTCAAACCCAACGAGGAGCTAAAGGTATAACAAATATTCCCTCAAGTTCTATCAACCACCGATACAACTCTACGCACGCTTAACGTTCGCTTTACCTAAAACAAGTATGAAACTAGAAGTACTTTGTAGGTGTTTTGGATAGGTTTGCAAGAATATAAAGAGCAAGTAAATAAAAAGTAGGGGATGTTTAGATGAAGACACAACTAAGTTAGTTTTAGTAGAGAGCTTTTTGTCACGAGAAAGTTATTTGTCCCTAGACAATCGATAACTAGACCGGTAATCATTATTGCAATTTTATTTGAGGGAGAGGCATAAGCTAACATACTTTCTATACTTGGATCATATGCACTTATGATTGGAACTCTAGCAAGCATCCGCAACTACTAAAGATCATTAAGATAAACCCAACCATAGCATTAAAGCATCAAGTCCTCTTTATCCCATACGCAACAACCCCCTTACTCGGGTTTGTGTTTCAGTCACTCACGCAACCCACTATAAGCGAATCATGAACGTATTGCAACACCCTACAGCGGGGATCCCTCACGCTTGCGCGACACGAGAGCACCATAGGACAGCACCAATAATAAAACATGCAACTCAAACCAATCACGATCATCAAATAACCCATAGGACAAAACAGATCTACTCAAACATCATAGGATAGCCGTACATCATTGGGAAATAATATATAGCGTTGAGCACCATGTTTAAGTAGAGAGTACAGCGGGTAAAAGAGGGGTTACACCGCTGCATAGAGGGGGGAAGAGTTGGTGATGATGGCGGTGAAGTTGTTGGTGAAGATTGCTGTGGGGACCCCGACTCATAAGTCGTGATCACCGAATGCACGTGTACAGTGATCCCAAAGATCAATGCTCACTGAACACACAGAAGCTGAATAACAAGAGTCTTACATCTATACATACCATATTACACAAGTAGGACCATTATGGTCAAGTCTTGAGTATAACTTCGCAGCGGAAATCTTCATCGATAACTTGGACCCATGCCATCTGCCTTAACCTTACAAGCATTCTGACTGGGAGGTGTCCTAGCTCGCATGTTCGTCACCGAAGTATTCTTCATCATATCCTGTTCTTTCATGCCTGGCCAATAAAATAACCAGTGGCAAGCCAATGAGTACTTTGAATGTACTTGCAAGCAACCCAAGGGTGATAACAGAATAATTATGCAAGGCACTACTGCTAAATTGGCATTTTTGCGGAAAGCTAGTTTTTCTCATGCAAGTATGATCAACATTTATCAAGGATATGAATGCGTCTGCAACAAGTATCAGGAGGTTACAGACATCAACATCGAGAGAGAGTTGTGAACAACTCATGCTCAAGCTCATCGTGACTTCCTCACGAATCACGTCAACAGATTTACGAAACCGTGTTGTTTTCCAGTAACATATGGACGTAGTCTAAGCAGCACCACCCAACTGTCCTTGACCGTGGACACGGCTATTCGAATAGTTTTACACTCTGCAGAGGTTGCACACTTTACCCACAAGATCCGGGAAACTTCCGTGTCATCCACGACCCACGGTACCTCAAGTACCCGGGGTAAGCACCGATCACTATCTTTCCCTAGACGACACTAACATAGAGTCCACTCGATTGGTAGTAACCCCCGTGCCCAACATTTCACATCTTAAAATTGTGGAGCCTCGCTCCCATATTCATCACATACCACAACCACGGGGTACCAACGGTGTGTCCGGTGCCATGTGAAGACAGTCATGGCCGCCCTACCTGGCACGACCCCGTCCCGAGAGAGAGCACCAACTCTCCCCCGTCACTAGTAATGCGGGCTCCAAGCTAGTATCGGCCTACACTACTAGAAAAAGGCTTACTAGTGGCGCACCAGTTTTGCCTACTAATGGCGCACTACTGGTGCGCCACTAGCACCACGCCACTAGAATATTTTAGTAATGGCGCACCACAGGTGCGCCATTAGTATCTGGTATACTAATGGCGCACCACGGGTGCGCCATTAGTATCCCAAAGGTGCGCCATTAGGAACTGGTATACTAATGGCGCACCAGATGGAAGTGCGCCATTAGTAACATTTTAAAAAAAAATCGTTTTTTCTTAATCTCAGGTCACTATTTCACATATGAGATATCCAACACATATATATACAACAAGCATCCATATAACAATCATATCCAACACACAAGTTTCATCATATATACATACATAGCCAACACATAGTTCCATCGTTACATATTACAAAAGTTTCACATTGTTCATCCAACACCGTTATCCATCCAACACCATATTACAAAAGTTTCACATAGTTCAGTTCTCATTGTTCTTCTCCTTCTCCTTCCTCAGCCTGATGCGCCAAGAGCGGCGAGGCGGTGGAGGCAGCTGTGGGATGTAGTCTTCTACCACAATTGGCGTGGTCATGTCGCCCAGCTGTGGGATCGCCGGCGCCACCACCGGTGCGTGTTCATTGTCAGGCACCACCACCATCGCGAGGCCACCTTCAGGCAGGACGGGCACGACCATCGCTAGGTCATCCTCAGCCACCACCATCTCTTGCCCTTGGTCAGCCACCACCATCTCTTGCCCATGGTCAGCCACCACCATCTCTTGCCCTTGGTCAGCCACCACCAGCGCTAGGTCATCCTCAGCCTGATGCCCATCGTCATCCTGCAGCTCCTCATCCCCACTCTGCTCCTCTTCTCCCCCACTCCAGTCCAGATCATCCTTCTTGCTGTCTTTGCTGCTGCCAGAATCGCTGCTGCTTTCGCTAAAGCCAGAATCGCTGCTGCTTTGGCTGTAGCCAGTGTCGCTGCTGCTGCTCCCATTGCCTGTCCAAATGCAACAATGGCCGTTAACAATCGATGTGAGACAAAGCCAAATGTAGAGGAATAAGAAGAGGCAGAACGCACTGGCATCTTCGTCGTCAGCGTAGCGCATGCGACACATAGTCGTGTTGAAAACCTTCACGATGAGCATTGTGGCGTCATCGTCGTACCTGAAGAGAAGAAAGTACCCGGTCCGCAGGTCGTAGGCACTGTAGAACTTGTCCCAGCCACGGCACAGGTACATGTGGCCCTCCTCGATCACCAACTCCACGTCCCACAGCTTGCGAACCCCGCCGCCGGCCTGTCGGAGCTTCACATTATGTGGCGGATCTTCACCCAGCATGTTCATAAAAGTGTCAGGCAGCCTCTGCAATTTGGGACAAGGAGTGATGTAGCAAACAACAGAGTTATCATGATGAGATGGGTGAAGGGGAGATCTCTCGTTTTATATACTTGCCTCGTGGCTGATACTGAAGTCCCAAGTATGACACTGAAGAACTCGAAAGCATCCAACTCGTACTCCGGTGAGGCAGAGCGGCGGTGGCTGCTTCCCCCCATCTCTGATAAGCAGCAGAAAAGACCAATTCAAGTTAGCAATAGATTCAAGTGAATGTATCTTTTATTGCAAAGCCACAACTTAGCAATAGATTCAAAGTTAACGATTGGCACCTAGAAAAGCATTTCAACATCTTCACAGATTTTACTAGCTACAATACATTCAAAAAATAAATGATATACAGTTTGTATCTCTTTGCAATGAACACACTCTAGGGGTTTTGCCATCCCCCTTTTCCTTAGATTGACACAAGTCATGATTTTGTTCTGGGAGAACATCCAAATGAAACCTTATACCCTAGGGGGCAATTTAATACTCCATACTACAGGAAGATACAAAGGTTGCATCCATTGAGCTCCAGCTGCAGCTGCAGCTGAGGTATCCATGAGCCATCATGCCAGCCAGCCAGGAAATAAACTTTACTTTCCAAAGGAAAAAAATACAATGCATATATAGATAGATGAGCATGTTCAGTTTACAAGAATGAATATAAACAAGCAAAGAATGCATGCATGCATATCAAGAGTTGGCATCTACAGGTTCTCCAAAATGAGTAGAAAGGGAGCATGCTGACATCTATACAAGCCAATAATGATTTACTACTCAATGGAACAGGGTAAGATAAACACCAGTCAATAAATTTACTACATCAAAAGGAGTAAAACTCAACAATGCAGCACTATCTCTGAACCTAACCTTTGTTTAGTATGGGTATGACAAATCAATGAGTTGGTCATCACAATGTTTGTACTGCTGTAAATTCAGAGATAGTCCACAGGTTTTCATTCTTCTTCTTCTTACTGTCAAAATTTTCATTCTTCTTCTTACTGTCAAAATTCAGAGTAAATTCTAGCCTTATTTGTACTGCTTGTGCTTGTAGTAGTAAGATTCAGGAGTAGGAGATCACAAAAGTACAGTCCACAGGTTACTCCAAGTTTCTGAATTTTCAGTAAATTTTCTGTAAGAAAAGAACTAAAAGAAAAGAAATCCTAGGGTTAAAAAATCTGGAGCAAGTCCTAGCAGAACCACAAAATGTTCATCTACTCCTAGGATGTCCTGTTCATAATTCTAGTTCATGTCCTAGGATGTGCTATTCATAATTGTTAATCCAAACAGCAGATACACAAGCACTGGATTTTACAAATGTCCAAACAGTGTCATATCTGAAATGTATGATTTTCGGTAGCAGAGATTCAGAGTCATTAGTTTTGAGTGTACATCGTGAAAAACCTAGAGGACGCCGGCGGGGAGAGAAACCTAGGGGGAAGGAGGGGAGGAGAGAGGAGGAATCACCTAGAGGACGCCGGCGTCGAGGAGGCTGCGGGCGGCGATCCGGAGGAAGGGGCCCGTGATGTCGTCGGCGTCCTTGGCCGCCTTCTTGACCTTCCGAGCAGAAGAAGGCACGGGTGGTGAGAGGAGGAGGAGGAGAAGCTAGGGGGATGGGGGAAGGGAGGGAGGGGACGTACGTGCTGGGGCGGGGCGGCGAAGGAGCGGCGGGCGCGGGGGCGGCGGCGCGAGGGAGCTGCAGTGGTGGGGGCGGCGGGGGTGGAGTCCGGCGGCGGTCGGGGCGGCGGCGTCGAGGCAGCGCAAGACCACAGCGGCGGACGACGTGCAGGCGCGGCGGACGGAGGGGGCGGAGCAAGGGGGTGGCGGCGTACGGTTGGGGTCGAGGAGTGGGGGATCTGGCGAGCGAGGGAGGGAGGGAGGCGACAGTGCGAGGGGAACAAGCGATTCTAATGGCGCACCTCCCCCTGGTGTGCCATAAGTACGTCGATTCTAATGGCGCACCTCCCCCTGGTGCGCCATTAGAATTTTGTTTTACTTACTAGCCCGACTGGTCAAGTTATATTCCACCTAACCCTATCTCCATCAGAACACGCCCACTAGCCCGACTGGTCAGCACGCAACACACACACTAGGAGGTCCTGGGTTCGATTCCCAGGCTCCCTAATTTTTGTTTTTATGCATTTAAAATGCTGTTTGATATTTATTTGTATTTAAATATGTTCAAACTTGTTTAAATCATAACAGTAATATTTTTTTATAAAAACAGTAATGATTTTTTAAAAGATATCATCAAATTTGTTATTTGAAAATATAATCAAATTTGCTTTTTTTTGCAAATTTAGTTGCATTCATTTGTGACAGTGGAGCGGGCCGGGGAGGGTGCGGGGGGTCGTCGGCGACGGCCGGTGGAGCGGGGGAGGGTGCGGTGGGTCGTCGGCGACGGTGGAGTGGGGGAGGGTGCGGGCCGGGGGTCGGCGGCGGCGGCCGGTGGAGCGGGGGAGGGAAATATTCTTTCTCTCCGAAACCACCTGCCCCGCGAGATATCCGAAACCGAGATAGTCGTGCACCGTCGTGAGCAGTGCGGCTCTCATAGGGAAATATTCTTTCTCTGCGGCGTCCCACGTATCAACCAACTGCCCCAGGTGCGCAAAATGCTGTTTGATATTTATTTGTATTTAAATATGTTCAAACTTGTTTAAATCATAACAGTAATATTTTTTTATAAAAACAGTAATGATTTTTTAAAAGATATCATCAAATTTGTTATTTGAAAATATAATCAAATTTGCTTTTTTTTTGCAAATTTAGTTGCATTCATTTGTGACGATGGAGCGGGCCGGGGAGGGTGCGGGGGGTCGTCGGCGACGGCCGGTGGAGCGGGGGAGGGTGCGGTGGGTCGTCGGCGACGGTGGAGTGGGGGAGGGTGCGGGCCGGGGGTCGGCGGCGGCGGCCGGTGGAGCGGGGGAGGGAAATATTCTTTCTCTCCGAAACCACCTGCCCCGCGAGATATCCGAAACCGAGATAGTCGTGCACCGTCGTGAGCAGTGCGGCTCTCATAGGGAAATATTCTTTCTCTGCGGCGTCCCACGTATCAACCAACTGCCCCAGGTGCGCCATTAGTAGTTTTGCAAAAAAGTAAAAAATAAAAAAAATATTGTAGTGGCGCACTATGTTCCTGGTGCGCCATTACTAGTTACAACTAGTAATGGCGCACTATGTCCTGATGCGCCATTAGTATGTCTGGCAAAATAAAAAAATAAAATTTGTTACTAATGGCGCACCGTGTGTCTGGTGCGCCATTAGTGTATTTCACACTAATGGCGCACCAGCACATGGTGCGCCACTGCTACATAGCAATGGCGCACCACATATCTGGTGCGCCATTAGTGGCCATTTCATCTATAGCCCTTTTCCTAGTAGTGCTAGGTAATCAATAATGTCCTTTCCCATATAAGGGTAGAGTAAGGTTGGGACAGTCGAGAAATCTTAAATCTAATCCGTCTCTGTAAACAACACTTTTATCAAGCCTCGGTACACTACTTCTCCACCAAGTAGTGACCTAGTTCATCATCATCTCCCAGGGGCATCAGTGGCACCCACTGGGGCTGTTTGCAAGTATGTCAAACCACACTTGTTTCTTTCCATGCATATCCCTGACCCACTTGCGTAGCGTCTACTTTAGCATCCTATCTACTCCCACCGGCATAACCCTCATAAGGAGGTACGGTCATGCACAATGCAAGTATCAACGAGGAAGTAACGGAGGCAACCCATCAAGGTGGTTACCACCTCATCATGATTCCGTTGCAACAACAATATGGTGCTATATGACATGCATAAAAAGGGTTTCATAGACATGGTCAAAGGGCTGCTTGCCTGGTTCATCAGAGTCTTCAAGTCTTCAAATATCTCTGGTCCAACTCCAAGCATTTCGTCTACTTCGTCAACTATCGTCGAAAGCAACCATAATAAGCAACACAACAAGGCAGAAAATAAAAGTGCTCTCAAAATATTAATTTGACTTTTCTAGGATATCTCTAGTTATATGAAAAATAACCAGAGTGGTTTCATTAGGATTGGATCAATGGGTATTTCTGAACATTTCAATATGCTGGAATCAAGGGGTTTATGGATTTGCAAGAAGTGTACAGAAATATATTTTTGAAAAATGAGCAAAGGCACCCATTTAACAAAACATGATTTTAGAAGCATTTACGAGTTGGTTTCACTGGATTTGGAGTTCAAATGAATATCCTATGGGTTTGCAAAGTTGACAAATATGAAGAAATGGCTCAGCATTTGGTGTGGCACAGAAAGTATTAAGAAAAATGTTCGTAAACCAAGTACGAACTTAGATGCATCTAGGAATTTGAATCACTTTATTTGGATCAAATCTGAGCCCTTTGTGATTTTCTAAAGTTTATGACATAAATGGAAAAGTAGGATTTCATAAACATTTGTGAAGGAAATGTTCCTGGAAAAATGTGCAAATAGCACCATGTGATAGATAATGAATTTATAAACTAATAGAAATTTGAATCATCAAATTTGGATTTGATTTGAATATTCTATGGATTTTACAAGTTTTACAGAAAAGAAAAAGGAAAAAGGATTTTAGCCAAACGGGCTGGATCTGGGCGGCGACCGCGTGCACTGAGCGAGACATAGCGGGGCAACGCACTGGGCCTGGCCCAGCCGCACGACCGCACGGGGCGACAACGATGACGTCGAAGGCGTGCGCCCAGAATATGCCTTGGCCTCAGGGAGACGGCTCCCGCAGAAACCGTGTCCACTTAACCTGCGGGCCCGGCCCTCTGGGTCGCCGACACGCGGGACCCATCTGTCGGGTTCATCCCCAACCTCCCGCTCGAACAGAGTAGGGGCAGGGGCGGTGTCGACGGCGGCTTGCCGGTGCCACAGGCCACCGTTTCCGGTGAGCTGACCACCGGCGTGCTCAGGGGACCCGGACGCGTCCAACCGTGGGTGGCTCGGTCGCCCAGGGGCACCGGGTTGAGCAGGGCATCGGCCGCGGCGGACGAGGCTGACGGTGACGATGGAACTTGACGGCAAGACCACGGGGAGGAGAGGGGGAAGAGCGGGATGGCTTGCGGTGATGGTGGAGATGCTCTGGTGCAGTCCAGAGGGGAGGAGGAGGAGTGGTAGATGCGAATTTTGGCGGAGGCCGACGGCAAGGCTCCGGCCATGGAGGTGGTTGGAGGGCACGAGGAGGGAAGTGGGTCGGTCCAGGGGGTGCACGGGAGGGAGAGAAAGCCAAAGGAGTAGAGAGGGGGCTCGGGGTGGCTTTAAATAGAAGGGGGCGAGGTACACCGTGGACCGGTGCGCCGGCGAGGTCGTTGTCGTTGCTAGGGGTAACGGGGGCTCGCGTGTGCGTGTACGGGGCGTTTGTAGAGATGGTCTACGGCCAGGGGAAGGGAGAGAAGGATCGGGGAGAGCTCCGGGTGGAGCCATGAGCTCGCACGCGCATTGGCGGGCTCGGGCGGCTCTGGGCACGCGCGGCATGGGCAGGACAGAGAGGGGAAGGAGGGGACCAGCATGGTGGCGTGTTGCGGACGTCGAGGCACCTCGACTGGCGCGAGGGTGAGGCTCGAGGTGGTGGGGGGACGCGGTGTCAACGCTTGGGTGCTCTGCCACGCGCTCCAGAGCATGCAAATGGCCGGCATCCGCGGCTTTTTGCGCGCACCCGCGCGCCCACTTGTGTCTGGCGTCTGCAGGGGGTATGGGCAAAAGCTGAGGAGAGCTTTGGATGCTCTGGAATGTCAAGGAGGGAGAGAGAGGCTGAGAGAGAGGGAGAATGCTGCTGCCCAGAGAACAAAAATGGGGTTCTACCCCCCTTAATCATGGCTCCTCGGGCAGGGAAAGATGCATGAGGTAGAGGAGGAGCCGGTGAGGCCGTGGGATAAAGTTCAGCTCATGCAGATTAGTGGAAGAGGTCAAAAATGGAATTTTGGTAAAGTGGCAGAAGGTGTTTGATGCTTGATTGGTTAAGAAAATGATCTACATTTGGCATGAGACTCCACAGGGTGAAATGCCACATATAATTAGGTCCTTCAACCAATTTTGAGCTCATTTGGGCAAAGTTTCCAATGCAACTTTTGTAAACCCTAGAAATTAGTAGAAATGGACTTTTCAAGATTTAGTCAGGAAACTCTATTCTCCTTGATTTAGCACTTGGTATAGTGTCATCATTTGAGGTTCTTAACATGTCCACAAAAGTTGAGATCAAAAGGAGAAAGTTTCCAATGTAGAGTTGTTCAAATTTGGTTCTGGACAGGAAGGGTTTGGGGGCACTTTGATCAAGTTAACTTGTTCTCCAACTTGTGCCACCTAGAATAGATGAATAATTATACCATTTTAGCATGTGGACCAAGTATGGGAGCATTTGGACAAGTTTGATAATGTAAAGTTGTTCAAACTTGAAAAAGCACAGAGAGGGTTTTGAGAGGGTTTCAGAGGGTTATACTGTTCTCCATGACATGAGACTTGGCAAGTCACCAAATAGAGCATTTGTGACATGATGGAATTTTCTTGGATTTTTATGAAAATATTTCCTGTACAAATATTTCAAATCCTTGAAATGGTCAGAAATGGTTTTGGGAGGTTTGTCCAATATTTTTAACATGACCATGTGCTGAAACTCTTATATATGGAACATATATGTCCACTGAGTTTCCCTGCTTTTTCTCAAATATTTTTGAAGCTTTATAATAATTTTAACCTATTAAAGACCATTTCTGGACTTAAGAAAAAGCCTTTAAATAAAATAGGAAAATAACTTTTAAATTTATATTTTTGTGGTTTATGGGTGTCCTATATCAAATAGGAGTCAAATATAGTTTTGGAAAGATTTTTACTGCCTTTAATTAAGTACTTGCAGTGCAAATCTCAATTCAGGGGTTTTTGGAAAACTAATTTTTGAAAAATACTATTTGGCCAAATTATTTTTGTAAGAAAATATTTTTATGTCCTATACACATGGCATGATCATTGGTTCAAGAGTTTGGAGCAAGGAGAACGAGTATAAGAGTTGGAGGATTTATTTGATTTTTAGAGCACTAGCAAACAGCAGTCAAACATTCAATCAAAGCAAAGACAAAAACACTCAAAAGTTTTTGTCAAACCACATTTTAGCATGATTTATTGACTTCAGTGTTGTGGCATGAAAATCAGGGTGTGACAGACCTACCCCCCTTACAAGAATCTCGTCCCCGAGATTCCCAGACTAGGCGCGGAAAGGGGTACAGAAACTTGGATCTGGGGTAGTCTTTAAGTCCTCATGTTGCTTCTGCTTCCGTGTGGTGCTCCATTGAACCTTGGGGTACTTGATGGTGTGGCTTTGTGTATGACGTTCTTCTTGATCCAGGCTGCTAATGGGTAGCTCGCGGTAGGTTAGATTGGGCTAGGGGTCGATGGCTTGGTGATCGATATCCTTGTTGAGATCGGGCTTATCAGGAAGTTGGAAACACTTCCAGGGTTGTGATGCACGGAAAACGTTGTGCACATCAGGTAACTCAGGTGGCAACTCCAGCTGGTAACTGTCTTCCCTTCGTCTCGTAGCAATCTCGGAGGGGGTTGTTAGATCTTGGTGTGGGTTTTCCCTTGACACGGAGATGCTTGGTTCTTCTGAGAGGAGTGACCCGTTGGTACACATGGTCTTCGACGCAGGAGTTTACTTCTTCACGATGGCAGTTGGTTTAGTTCTTCCTCCTCGACATGGCGGTCTTCAGATGTTCCTTAACCAGCTGAACGATTCTTCTTCCATCTTCGGGTAGACAAGTATGTCATTAAATAAGGATGACAACTAACTTGCCCTAGTACTCCATGAAGTATATGGGGTACGTAAAGTGGCCTAAGGCATTGGTGGTGATCACGGTTGAGTATGGCCAAAGTCTTATCGTCCTAGAGTCAAGGCCCATGGTCATGATCCGACCATGTTGTGGCTTGGCAGGGTTTAAGGATTCTCAAGGATTCTAGTGTGCGGGTGAACGTTTATCATCTTATCCTTGAGCATAGTTTCTGAGATGCCAATAGTTCTACCTAGTCCTTCAAACAAATCACATCATATTACCAAAAGAATCATCTTGTGTAGGTCAACTCCAATCATCACTCATGCTATTCATATCCTTATGACACTCGAGAGGAGGTTTAACAAAATCATGTAAGTCTATGATCCTCAAACTCATGTGTATGGCTATCCTATGTAAAAATCCATGGGTAGAGCATACAAGCTGCTAAGCTTCAAGTAATCATGACAATCCAAGTGCTCATCCTATTCTTCCAAGGTCCATCTTAGTGCATCTCTATTCTAAGGAAACACGTCGTATGCCACTCCAAAATCTTGTTTCCTTCCTATGAATCAACTCCAACAACCCGTTAACTTCCATTAATCACTACATAATCCATTAATTCTACAAATCCAATGTTTATGGTGTTCCACACGATCTTCTAATGCCCTATAATCCACAAATATTGGAAAGGGCTATCTTTGCTATAGTCAGTCCACCGATTCCCATTATCATGGTCAAGTAAACTCCAAGGTCAAGCTTATATAGAATCCTAAATCAACTCCGACAATTAATCCAATCTCCTAGTTTATCGTCCACCGAGAAACATGGTATCATGATCGAGATCATCAGTCTAAATCCAATTTACTCCGAACCATGTAGATATACTCAGCATCTATACTCAACTAGAATCACCTACTTAAATCCAAATCTCATGTCCAACGAGAATTCCTACATGTTTACCCCAAGTCATACTTGTATTGTCAACTATCTCCTATCAATATCCCCTGGTTAAGACAAATCCCTATACTTCCAAGAATTTTTAGCTTGCCATCATAATTGTCCTACTAAATCCAATTTACCCAGGGCAATGAGAGTCATGCCACTCTATTAACTGATCCCACCAAGTTCAACCACCAACATGAAAGCCTCATAATTCACCAAATAATCTCAGATGATCCCTCACGGTTACTGATGTAAACTCATCAAGTCATTTGTCCTCTGTTCATATATCCTCAATTTGGTCTACCCTATGGCATCGCCAGTTCTGGTACTATCTTAGGATGATAATGTGCTCGTTCACTATGTCCACTAGTTCCATAATGAACCCAGTGATGAGCAAGGTTACTGACGCTTAACTGGTTCTCTTGCAATTTTGTGAGTTAAGCACATGGTTAAGGATTCGATATGGGGTATCTCGTGAAGTCTCGAAGGGTCTATGAATGGGTTTCTAGCCTGGAGGGTTAAACATAATTCTACGGGGTTGCACTTGGTCATGGAGGTTGTAGCAGAAGTCTTCATTGCTAGTCGGTTGCCGAGGCAGAATCCTTAGTGTATCTTGTCTTGCCGGTCTTCAGTTGAGGAGAGAGGTGAGAGGGAAAAGTAGCATAGGAGGTGGGATGCCTAAAGGGGGTTCTATAGTGCAGGTGCAAACAAACAAGTGCCAAAAGAGCCAAGCACAAGCATCAAGATAAGGAAGGTGATATTGTCGCGTACTTGTTGCCTAGGGCAAAAAGAGTGACTAATATCAAAACACAAACAAATAAAAACAAGAAACACACAATCATGGTTCTATTCGAACCATCATATGGACTCGACTGCGCATAGGGGGGTACACGACTCATCCTACCCTAGGGGTCCTCGGATTCAGTAGTCGTGCTTTGCTCCGTGCCTCGTGCAGTCTTCTGGGTTTTCCTCAGGTGTCGCTACATCTCTTGTAGTTGTTCGATGAAACGATCCGGGTTGAGCCTGAAGAGTCTTCAATGACTTCTCGCCTGTTGAAGTGATGGGGTGAAGGTGGCTCCTCGAAGTTGGCATTGACTCGGTCTTCGGTTGTCTTCTTAACCATGATAATCCATTTGCCTTCTAAGGCGTCAAGGGTTCCACGTAAGCAATCCTTTATGCAATGACATAAACAAGGCATAGTAGAGGTCCATCCTGTCGGTTACGTTGATGACAACATCGACACCGAGAGTGGGGGACGAAGAGAACCGTTTTCCTGCTCACTATAGTGAGGCGGACCTAATGGCGAGGTTCTCATCCACCGGTGGTTGCCGATACAACAATGATAAGGACAGGGTTGCTCTATTAGCGATGTATATCATTATCTTGCATATCATATGCCCTGATCATCGTAGGCCAAGGTTGCATCATCCTGGGGCAAATTCAAAGGTATCACCATCCTCTGGGTCCGCATGTCCTCATTCCTCGAAGACGTATCTTCTGTTGGCATTGTTTGCTCGGGTGTCGCCAATCTTGTGTTCAGAAGAGGTGGGTGAGTGTTTGGCAAGGTGTACTCCTTCTAGGATTACAAGGAATTCTGTGGTCAGGGGCATAAGGGTGGTAGCGACCAAAAGTTTTGAAGGGGAAGAGATCAATAAGGAAAATATACCTTAGTTTTCGAAAAACTGAGAAGGGAAGAGAAGTATAGATAGTTTTGAAACCTAGTAATAGTTTTGGAAATAGTTTTACCCTAACTAACGACCATGCTAACTAAGGCTTCCTACAGTCAGGATGGCTCTGATACCAGCTCTGTGGGGACCCCGACTCATAAGTCGTGATCACTGAATGCATGTGTACAGTGATCCCAGAGATCAATGCTCACTGAACACACAGAAGCTGAATAACAAGAGTCTTACATCCATACATACCGTATTACACAAGTAGGACCATTATGGTCAAGTCTTGAGTATAACTTCGCAGCGGAAATCTTCATCGATAACTTGGACCCATGCCATCTGCCTTAACCCTACAGGCATTCTGACTGCGAGGCGTCCTAGCTCGCATGTTCGTCACCGAAGTATTCTTCATCATATCCTGTTCTTTCATGCCTGGCCAATAAAATAACCAGTGGCAAGCCAATGAGTACTTTGAATGTACTCGCAAGCAACCCAAGGGTGATAACAGAATAATTATGCAAGGCACTACTGCTAAATTGGCATTTTTGCGGAAATCTAGTTTTTCTCATGCAAGTATGATCAATATTTATCAAGGATATGAATGCGTCTGCAACAAGTATCAGGAGGTTACAGACATCAACATCGAGAGAGAGTTGTGAACAACTCATGCTCAAGCTCATCGTGACTTCCTCACGAATCACGTCAACAGATTTACGAAACCGTGTTGTTTTCCAGAAACATATGGACGTAGTCTAAGCTGTACCACCCAACTCTCCTTGACCGTGGACACGGCTATTCGAATAGTTTTACACTCTCCAGAGGTTGCACACTTTACCCACAAGATCCGGGAAACTTCCGTGTCATCCACGACCCGCGGTACCTCAAGTACCCGGGGTAAGCACCCGATCACTATCTTTCCCTAGATGACACTAACATAGAGTCCACTCGATTGGTAGTAACCCCCGTGCCCAACATTTCACATCTTAAAATTGTGGAGCCTCGCTCCCATATTCATCACGTACCACAAGCACGGGGTACCAACGGTGTGTCCGGTGCCCTGTGAAGACAGTCATGGCCGCCTTACCTGGCACGACCCCGTCCTGAGAGAGAGCACCAACTCTCCCCCGTCACTAGTAATGCGGGCTCCAAGCTAGTATCGGCCTAGGTAATCAATAATGCCCTTTCCCATATAAGGGTAGAGTGGTTGCGCATGTAAGGTTGGGACAGTCGAGAAATCTTAAATCTAATCCGTCTCTGTAAACAACACTTTTATCAAGCCTCGGTACACTACTTCTCCACCAAGTAGTGACCTAGTTCATCATCATCTCCCAGGGGCATCAGTGGCACCCACTGGGGCTGTTTGCAAGTATGTCAAACCACACTTGTTTCTTTCCATGCATATCCCTGACCCACTTGCGTAGCGTCTACTTTAGCATCCTATCTACTCCCACCGGCATAACCCTCATAAGGTGGTAGGGTCATGCACAATGCAAGTATCAACGAGGAAGTAACGGAGGCAACCCATCAAGGTGGTTACCACCTCATCATGATTCCGTTGCAACAACAATATGGTGCTATATGACATGCATAAAAAGGGTTTCATAGACATGGTCAAAGGGCTGCTTGCCTGGTTCATCAGAGTCTTCAAGTCTTCAAATATCTCTGGTCCAACTCCAAGCATTTCGTCTACTTCGTCAACTATCGTCGAAAGCAACCATAATAAGCAACACAACAAGGCAGAAAATAAAAGTGCTCTAAAAATATTAATTTGACTTTTCTAGGATATCTCTAGTTATATGAAAAATAACCAGAGTGGTTTCATTGGGATTGGATCAATGGGTATTTCTGAACATTTCAATATGCTGGAATCAAGGGGTTTATGGATTTGCAAGGAGTGTACAGAAATATATTTTTGAAAAATGAGCAAAGGCACCCATTTAACAAAACATGATTTTAGAAGCATCTAGGAGTTGGTTTCACTGGATTTGGAGTTCAAATGAATATCCTATGGGTTTGCAAAGTTGACAAATATGAAGAAATGGCTCAGCATTTGGTGTGGCACAGAAAGTATTAAGAAAAATGTTCGTAAACCAAGTACGAACTTAGATGCATCTAGGAATTTGAATCACTTTATTTGGATCAAATCTGAGCCCTTTGTGATTTTCTAAAGTTTATGATATAAATGGAAAAGTAGGATTTCATAAACATTTGTGAAGGAAATGTTCCTGGAAAAATGTGCAAACAGCACCATGTGATAGATAATGAATTTATAAACTAATAGAAATTTGAATCATCAAATTTGGATTTGATTTGAATATTCTATGGATTTTACAATTTGTACAGAAAAGAAAAAGGAAAATGGATTTTACCTAAACGGGCTGGATCTGGGCGGCGACCGCATGCGCTGAGCGAGACATAGCGGGGCAACGCACTGGGCCTGGCCCAGCCGCACGACCGCACGGGGCGACAGCGATGACGTCGAAGGCGTCCGCCTGGAATACGCCTTGGCCTCAGAGAAACGGCTACCAAAGAAACCGTGTCCACTTAACCTGCGGGCCCAGCCCTCAGGGTCGCCGACACGCGGGACCCATCTGTCGGGTTCATCCTCAACCTCCCGCTCGAACAGAGTAGGGGCAGGGGCGGTGTCGACGACGGCTTGCCGGTGCCACAGGCCACCGTTTCCGGTGAGCTGACCATGGCCGTGCTCAGGGGACCCGGCCGCGTCCAACCGTGGGTGGCACGGTCGCCCAGGGGCACCGGGTTGAGCAGGGCGTCGGCCGCGGTAGACGAGGCTGACGGTGACGATGGAACTTGACGGCAAGACCACGGGGAGGAGAGGGTGAAGAGAGGGATGGCTTGCGGTGATGGTGGAATGCTCCGGTGCAGTCCAGAGGGGAGGAGGAGGAGTGGTGGATGCGAATTTTGGCGGAGGCCGACGGCAAGGCTCCGACCATGGAGGTGGTTGGAGGGCACGAGGAGGGAAGTGGGTCGGTCCAGGGGGTGCACGGGAGGGAGAGAAAGCCAAAGGAGTAGAGAGGGGGCTCGGGGTGGCTTTAAATAGAAGGGGGCGAGGTACACCGTGGACGGGTGCGCCGGCGTGGTCGTTGCCGTTGTTAGGGGTCACGGGGGCTCGCCTGTGCGTGTCCGGGGCGTTTGTAGAGATCGTCTACGGCCAGGGGAATGGAGATAAGGAGCGGGGAGAGCTCCGGGTGGAGCCATCAGCTCGCACGCGCATTGGAGGGCTCGGGCGGCTCTGGGCACACGCGGCATGGGCAGGACAGAGAGGGGAAGGAGGGGGCCAGCATGGTGGCGTGTTGGGGACGTCGAGGCACCTCGACTGGCGCGAGGGTGAGGCTCGAGGTGGTGGGGGGACGCGGTGTCAACGCTTGAGTGCTCTGCCACGCGCTCCAGAGCATGCAAAATGGCCGGCATCCGCTTCTTTTTGCGCGCACCCGCGCGCCCACTTGTGTCTGTCGTCTGCAGGGGGTATGGGCAAAAGCTAAGGAGAGCTTTGGATGCTCTGGAATGTCAAGGAGGGAGAGAGAGGCTGAGAGAGAGGGAGAATGCTGCTGCCCAGAGAACAAAAATGGGGGTTCTACCCCCCTTAATCATGGCTCCTCGGGCAGGGAAAGATGCATGAGGTAGAGCTGGAGCCGGTGAGGCCGTGGGATAAAGTTCAGCTCATGGAGATTAGTGGAAGAGGTCAAAAATGGAATTTTGGTAAAGTGGCAGAAGGTGTTTGATGCTTGATTGGTTAAGCAAATGATCTACATTTAACATGAGACTCCACAGCGTGAAATGGCACATATAATTAGGTCCTTCAACCAATTTTGAGCTCATTTGGGAAAAGTTGCCAATGCAACTTTTGTAAACCCTAGAAATTAGCAGAAATGGACTTTTCAAGATTTAGTCATGAAAATCTATTCTCCTTGATGCACCACCTTGTGTAGTGTCATCATTTGAGGTTCCGAACATGTCCACAAAAGTTGAGATCAAAAGGAGAAAGTTGCCAATGTAGAGTTGTTCGAATTGGGTTCTGGACAGGAAGGGTTTTGGGGCACTTTGATCAAGTTAACTTGTTCTCCATCTTGTGGCACATGGCATAGATGAATAATTAGACCATTTTAGCATTTGGACCAAGTATGGGAGCATTTGGACAAGTTTGATAATGTAAAGCTGTTCAAACTTGAAAAAGGACAGAAATGGTTTTGAGATGGTTTCAGGGGGTTATACTGTTCTCCATAACATGAGACTTGGCAAGATCACCAAATAGAGCATTTGTGTCATGATGGAATTTTCTTGGATTTTTATGAAAATATTTCCTGTAGAAATATTTCAAATCCTTGAAATGGTCAGAAATGGTTTTGGGAGGTTTGTCCAATATTTTGAACATGACCATGTGCTGAAACTCTTATATATAGAAAATATATGTCCACTGAGTTTCCCTGAAACTCTTATGTGCTGAAGCTTTAAAATAATTTTAACCTATTAAATACCATTTCTGGATTTAATAAATGCCTTTAAAGAAAATAGGAAAATAACTTTTAAATTTATATTTTTGTGGTTTATGGGTGTACTATATCTAATAGGAGTCAAATATAGTTTTGGAAAGATTTTTACTGCCTTTAATTAAGTACTTGCAGTGCAAATCTCAATTCAGGGGTTTTTGGAAAACTAATTTTTGAAAAATACTATTTGGCCAAATTATTTTTGTAAGAAAATATTTTTATGTCCTATACACATGGCATGATCATTGGTTCAAGAGTTTGGAGCAAGGAGAAGGAGTATAAGAGTTGGAGGATTTATTTGATTTTTAGAGCACTAGCAAACAGCAGTCAAACATTCAATCAAAGCAAAGACAAAAACACTCAAAAGTTTTTGTCAAACCACATTTTAGCATGATTTATTGACTTCAGTGTTGTGGCATGAAAATCAGGGTGTGACAATTGCGGTGATGATGATGGCTTCCCGGTGGCACTCCGGTTCCACCGGAAGCGAGGGAGAGAGAGCCCCCCTCCTTCTTCTTCTTCCTTGACCTCCTCCAGAGATGGGAGAAGGGTTTCCCCTATGGTCCCTGATCTCCATGGCATGGGAGGGGCGAGAGCCCTTCCGAGATTGGATCTGTCTGTCTGTCTCTCTCTGTTTCCGCGTTCTGTTCGGCTGCCCTTTCACTGTTTCGTATATATATGGAGATCCGTAACTCCGATTGGACTGAAATCTTCGTCGTGATTTTTTTCTAAAAATCGCTTTCTTGCGGCCGAAGAAGGGCATCAACCGCCTTACAGGGAGCCCATGAGGGTTAGGGGGGCGCCCCCTGCCTCGTGCCCCCTCGGGCATCGTCTTGCGTTGATTCTTCTCCCATATTCTCCAAATATTCCAAATATATTCTCCGTTCGTTTTTATTCCGTTTGGATTCCGTTTGATATGGGGTTTCTGCGAAACATAAAATATGCAACGAACAGGAACTGGCACTGGGCACTGGATCAATATGTTAGTCCCAAAAATAGTATAAAAAGTTCCCAAAAAGTATATGAAAGTTGTATAATATTGGCATGGAACAATAAAAAATTTTAGATACGACGGAGACGTATCAGCATCCCCAAGCTTAATTCCTGCTCGTCCTCGAGTAGGTAAATGACAAAAAAGATAAATTTTGATGTGGAATGCTACCTAGCATAATCTTGAGCATGTATCTAATCATGGCATGAATATTAAGACACGAGTGATTCAAAGCAATAGTCTATCATTTGACATAAAAACAATAATACTTCAAGCCTACTAATAAAGCAATCATGTCTTTTCAAAATAACATGGCCAAAGAAAGTTATCCCTACAAAATCATATAGTCTGGCTATGCTCCATCTTCACCACACAAAATATTCAAATCATGCACAACCCCGATGACAAACCAAGCAATTGTTTCATACTTTTGACGTTCTCAAACCTTTTCAACTTTCACGCAATACATGAGCGTGAGCCATGGACATAGCACTATAGGTGGAATAGAATGGTGGTTGTGGAGAAGACAAAAAGGAGAAGATAGTCTCACATCAACTAGGCGTATCAACGGGCTATGGAGATGCCCATCAATAGATATCAATGTGAGTGAGTAGGGATTGCCATGCAACGGATGCACTAAGAGCTATAAGTGTATCAAAGCTCAGACTGAAAACTAAGTGGGTGTGCATCCAACTTGCTTGCTCATGAAGACCTCGGGCGTTTGAGGAAGGCCATCATCGGAATATACAAGCCAAGTTCTATAATGAAAATTCCCACTAGTATATGAAAGTGATAACTCAAGAGACTCTCTATATGAAGAACATGGTGCTACTCTGAAGCACAAGTGTGGTAAAAGGATAGTAACATTGCCCCTTCTCTCTTTTTCTCTCATTTTTTTTCTCTTTTCTTGGTGGGCTTCTTTGGCCTCTTTTTTATTTGGGCTTCTTTGGCCTCTTTTATTTATTTTAAAGTCCGGAGTCTCATCCCGACTTGTGGGGGAATCATGGTCTCCATCATCCTTTCCTCACTCGGGCAATGCTCTCATAATGATGATCATCACACTTTTTATTTACTTACAACTCAATATTACAACTCGATACTAGAACAAAGATATGACTCTATATGAATGCCTCCGGCGGTGTACCGGGATGTGCAATGATCTGGCGTAGCAATGACATCAAAAAATGGACAAGCCATGAAAATATCATGCTAGCTATCTTACGATCATGCAAAGCAATATGATAATGAATGCTCGAGTCATGTATATGATGATGATGGAAGTTGCATGGCAATATATCTCGGAATGGCTATGGAAATGCCATGATAGGTAGGTATGGTGGCTGTTTTGAGGAAGGTATATGGTGGGTTTATGGTACCGGCAAAAGTTGCGCGGTACTAGAGAGGCTAGCAATGGTGGAAGGGTGAGAGTGCGTATAATCCATGGTCTCAACATTAGTCATAAAGAACTCACATACTTATTGCAAAAATCTATTAGTTATCGAAACAAAGTACTACGCGCATGCTCCTAGGGGGATAGATTGGTAGGAAAAGACCATCGCTCGTCCCCGACCGCCACTCATAAGGAAGACAATCAATCAATAAATCATGCTCCGACTTCATCACATAACGGTTCACCATACGTGCATGCTACGGGAATCACAAACTTCAACACAACTATTTCTACAATCCACAACTACCCACTAGCATGACTCTAATATCACCATCTTTATATCGCAAAACTATTGCAAGGAATCAAACATATCATATTCAGTGATCTACAAGTTTTATGTAGGATTTTATGACTAACCATATGAATGACCAGTTCCTGTCATGTCTCTAAATAGATATAAGTGAAGCAAGAGAGTTTAATTCTTTCTACAAAAGATATGCCCACGCTGTAACAAATATAAGTGAAGCAAAAGAGCATTCTACAAATGGCGGTTTTCTATGTAAAGAGAAACAGGCAATCCAAACTTCAAATGATATAAGTGAAGCACATGAAGCATTCTATTAGGCCATACTCAAAAGATATAAGTGAAGTGCAATGAGCATTCTGTAAATCAACGAAGGACTATCTCATACCAGCATGGTGCATAAAATAAAAGTGAAAACTAAATGCAAAAGACGCTCCAAGATTTGCACATATCGCATGAACGAAACGAATCCGAAAACATACCGATACTTGTTGAAGAAAGAGGGGATGCCTTCCGGGGCATCCCCAAGCTTAGACGCTTGAGTATCCTTGAATATTTACTTGGGGTTCCTTGGGCATCCCCAAGCTTGAGCTCTTGCCGCTCTTCCTTCTTCTCACATCAAGACCTCCTCGATCCTCGAACACTTCATCCACACAAAACTTCAACATAAAACTCGGTAAGATCCGTTAGTATAATAAAGCAAATCACTACTCTAAGTACTGTTGCAAACCAATTCATATTTTGGTTTTGCATTTTAGCTACTGTAATATAACTTTTCCATGGCTTAATCCACTGATATAAATTGATAGTTTCATCAAAACAAGCAAACTATGCATCAAAAACAGAATCTTTCTAAAACAGAACAGTCTGTAATAATCTGAACATTCACCATACCTCTAGTAAACCAAAAATTCTACCAGAATTAGTAAAAATAAAAAATTTGTATATAAAGACAGTGCAAAAAGAATCAGAACCATTTGACGTTCCAGTAAAAAATGTAAAATCGAGCACTACAGCCAAAGTTTCTGTCCTGCACCGTACAAACCAACAAGCATTGTAAACATCCTAAAGGCAAACCTTGGCACATTATTTTTATTATATAATGGAATTGTACAAGGGGATAATTATTTTTGTTTAAAAGTTTCTGTAATCAAGATTCACAAAGTTTCCGTGAGCATGAACAAAGTTCAAGGCTAGCTCCCACTTCAACAATGCTTGTCTTTCTCACTTTCGCTTTTCTTTTTGAAAAAGTTTTGGGTTCCCCTCTTTATTTTTTTGTTTTTAAACTATATAAAAGCACTCAACAGAAATAAATGTCTCTCTAAAACTTCCGGGTTGTCTAGGCATATAGTGCTCAAGTAGTGAATCCACCCGGATCCCAAGGTATATCAAAGCCAATTTTAATTAGCAATGATTTGGCATTTAGTAGTGATCACAAGGCAACATATATCATGCAACAACAAAGTCTAACTCTCTTCCTATGAATCGGCATGTCATAAAAGAACAATTCATGCACACAAAGTAAAGGCCAATGCATAGTATAAACAGTTTCTTGCAATTTTATCGTGTTGGAAACATAGAGAGGTGGAGATATAGTTCCTCTCTCATAATAATTGCAAGTAGGAGCAGCAAGCACATGCATATTATATTCATCAAAATCATCATGTGCAACGGTATAAGGCAACCCATCAATATAATCCTTAATAAGCGTAAACTTCTCCGATATAGTGTAGTTGGGAGAATTCAAAAAGATAATAGGACTATCGTGCGTGGGTGCAATAGCAACAATTTCATGTTTAACATAAGGAACTATAGCAAGTTAATCTCCATAAGCATAATTCATATTGGCATCTTGGCCACAAGCATAGCAAGCATCATCAAAAAGGGATATTTCAAGAGAATCAACGGGATCATAACAATCATCATAGCAATCATCCTTCGGTAAGCACGAAGGGAAATTAAACAATGTATGAGTTGAAGAGTTACTCTCATTACAAGGTGGGCACAGGTAGCTAATCCGCTCTTCCTCCTTTTGTTCTTCGCTCTCCTCATCATCTTTTTCTTCCAATGAGCTCACAGTTTCATCAATTTCTTCTTCCATAGACTCCTGCAAAACATTAATCTCTTCTTGGACAGCGGAGTAGTCCTCAATATATGGTTCAAGATAGGCATTAGAAGCATAATTATCATAGCAATATTTAAGTATGGAAAAACTTTCAGATTTGTAAAGAGTAGCATCATACGTTTCAATCAAAGAAGCAATTTCGTAAGCACCCTTAAAAGCAACAAATTCTTCAATTTGTTGAACATCATAGTAATTATAAACACCGTTAGCATACGAAGATACGATTCCATTATCAATAAACTCACATTGGTAGGGAAGGTGTTTCTTAGGGTTTTCAGAACAACAAGTAACATCATATATTTCACATAAATTCCAAGCATAGCATTGCAAACGATGAATTTGATCCAGTAAACGTTTCCCTTTTTCAGATATATGGTGTCGCACATAACAAGCATGCTCATCTAAAGATTTGCCCTCAACTAAGCTAGTTGGGGTTTCAGCACGAGCACATAGGGATCGAAGATGATCCAAGTAATAAGCTTCAGGAGTGTGATAGATTTTGAGTGGTTCTTCAACCATTGGTTCAGTAGGTATAACTAATTTTTTTTGGTATTTTGCGTTTCCTACCCATAACTAAAGATAGAAAACAACTAAGAATAGCAAATAAAAACTACTTAGTGATAAAGCAATCAAGCACACACGAGAATATTCACCCCACGCTATGGCTCCCCGGCAACGGCGCCAGAAAAAGGTCTTGATAACCCACAAGTATAGGGGATCAATTGTAGCCTCTTTCGATAAGTAAGTGTGTCAAACCCAACGAGGAGCTAAAGGTACAACAAATATCCCCTCAAGTTCTATCGACCACCGATACAACTCTACGCACGCTTAACGTTCGCTTTACCTAAAACAAGTATGAAACTTGAAGTACTTTGTAGGTGTTTTTGGATAGGTTTGCAAGAATATAAAGAGCACGTAAATAAAAAAGTAGGGGCTGTTTAGATGAAGACACAACTAAGTTAGTTTTAGTAGAGAGCTTTTTGTCACAAGAAAGTTATTTGTCCCTAGGCAATCGATAACTAGACCGGTAATCATTATTGCAATTTTATTTGAGGGAGAGGCATAAGCTAACATACATTCTCTACTTGGATCATATGCACTTATGATTGGAACTCTAGCAAGCATCCGCAACTACTAAAGATCATTAAGGTAAAACCCAACCATAGCATTAAAGCATCAAGTCCTCTTTATCCCATATGCAACAACCCCCTTACTCGGGTTTGTGTTTCAGTCACTCACGCAACCCACTATAAGCGAATCATGAATGTTTGCAACACCCTACAGCGGGGATCCCTCATGCTTGTGCGACACGGAGAGCACCATAGGACAGCACCAATAATAAAACATGCAACTCAAACCAATCACGATCATCAAATAACCCATAGGACAAAACGGATCTACTCAAACATCATAGGATAGCCATACATCATTGGGAAATAATATATAGCGTTGAGCACCATGTTTAAGTAGAGAGTACAGCGGGTAAAAGAGGGGTTACACCGCTGCATAGAGGGGGAAGAGTTGGTGATGATGGCTGTGAAGTTGTTGGTGAAGATTGCGGTGATGATGATGGCCCCCGGTGGCACTCCGGCGCCACCGGAAGCGAGGGAGAGAGAGCCCCCCCTCCTTCTTCTTCTTCCTTGACCTCCTCCCTAGATGGGAGAAGGGTTTCCCCTCTAGTCCTTGGTCTCCATGGCATGGGAGGGGCGAGAGCCCCTCCGAGATTGGATATGTCTCTCTGTCTCTCTCTGTTTCTGCGCTCTGTTCGGCTGCCCTTTCACCGTTTCGTATATATATGGAGATCCGTAAATCCGATTGGACTAAAATCTTCGCCGTGATTTTTTTCTAAAAATTAGCTTTCTTGCGGCCGAAGAAGGGCATCAACCGCCTTACAGGGGCCCCACGAGGGTCAGGGGCCCGCCCCGGGGTGGGGCGCGCCCCCCTGCCTCCTGCCCCCCTCGGGCACCGTCTCGCGTTGATTCTTCTCCCATATTCTCCAAATATTCCAAAAATATTCTCTGTCCGTTTTTATTCTGTTTGGATTCCGTTTGATACGGGGTTTCTGCGAAACATAAAACATGCAACGAACAGGAACTGACACTGGGCACTGGATCAATATGTTAGTCCCAAAAATAGTATAAAAAGTTGCCAAAAAGTATATGAAAGTTGTATAATATTGGCATGGAACAATAAAAAATTATAGATACGACGGAGACGTATCAAGATGGTTGTCATCAACTGCATGAAACGAGCAAGTATGAATCATTGGTGATGCAACATAAGCAAGCATATCAATCATATCATGCAAACTAGTGGAGCGAAGATGCAACACACTAGGGGAAATCATGGAAATCATGTCATGTGAGCAGATAGTAGGTATAGGCAATGCACATGACATATCGCAAGCATGAACACAAAGCAAGATCATAGTATCATCATAGGAATGGGTCATAAATGGAACATGGCAATAACAAGCAATATCTCCACCAAGCTTTCAAATACACATACGAGAATCAATCATCATGTGTAATGCAAAGCATGGGTCACAAATGCATGGCAAGGGCATATGAATGAGCATATCATGCAAAGTGAACATGGCAAGATGGGCATAGAATATGTAATGATGGACAGCAACCCATAACCATGTGAGGGCCATGTAGAAGAAATGTGTGAAGTCATTGCGCAATGGAAATGGTGTGAAAACCAATCCATGGGATCCCAAATCATCATTGCTCTCTAGAGCTCATTTCGTCAACTCATGGGATTGTGAGGTTGACAAGTATTCATGGGTACCTACACAAAAGAGACACAAACCAAAGAAAGTGTGTGCATGGTAAATGTACACATCGTCCATCATGATGTGTATGTGCACGTGTGAGTTAGCACAAGATAAGCATCGCTCAAAGAAATTTGATGCATGGTATAAGAACATGTCATCCATCATGAAAGAATAGTTATTGTGTATAACACGATGGGGACACAAATTGAGTATAGAATTATATGGCACATCAATATCATTTTCATTCATGGGGAGCATACTGTGCACATAATCATTGGGATTATGCAATGGATGGGATTGATCAAAATCTCCTAACATGTATGAGGAAACTATGTGGGTCTCCTCATGAGCAATATCAGAAACATCATATGGAGAAAATGGACAACATCCAAAACAATGCATATCCGAAGCTAGGTGGTCATGGCATGGCATATGATTGAAATGATGCAAAGGGAGCATATCAATATCATCACAAGAAAAAAATGCCAATAACCATGGGCTTGTCATCTATGCTATAAGTGCAAATTGGGTTTATTTTAATGGCATACGCATAGTCACTACGATGAGATTGCAAATATGACATATGATTGATCTCATCCATAGCATATGACAAGTCAAGTGGATTGTAGAACATGATGTGACCGAGAGAATTATCACAAGAAATCCTATGTAACATGGCATCACAACTAATAGAATCCACATGGCAATCATCAAACTCATCATAAATGGGTAAATCATTGCATGGGGAAGTCGTAGTAGCATGAAGCATGGTAATAG
Source organism: Triticum aestivum (assembly GCF_018294505.1). Taxonomy (NCBI): domain Eukaryota; kingdom Viridiplantae; phylum Streptophyta; class Magnoliopsida; order Poales; family Poaceae; genus Triticum; species Triticum aestivum. The sequence continues at coordinate 654,199,871 of NC_057799.1, read as the reverse complement.
GTTGATCAACATCATGCAAGCAATCAATCTCAAGAATGTCCACTAGTGGGACTAGAGCATCACCTTCACCTTTTTTACCTTTGTCATTCCACACAAGTGGTGTAGGTGAGGTGGGAAAGACCAAATGGTGGTCAATATCATCATCTTGATGGAACCATGTGGGGGGTGCATCATATTCCACCATGGCCATCGTCTTGCCCAAAGGAAGAACAGAGTCGTTGAGGATTGGCGCGTCATCATATATGGGACCTAGCACCAAATAGGAAGACACAATAGAGGTAGAGGTTAAGTTGTCAGAAATCAAAATGGCCTCACATGCCCTATCAACTACCTCACTCTCTCTATGTGGTGGTGGCTCACTCACTTGCTCAAAATAGGTGCACTCAATGTCACATATGCTGGAGTCACTCAAATCACTCAAGTGGTGGTGGTGGCTCTCCTCACATGGGAATTGGGGCAACTCATCATATATGGGGCTAGTGGTGAATCACTCTCACTCTCAAAATGGTGGCACAAGTCACTCAACTCATCACCATATGCCGTCGTGGTCGAAGGGAAAATCCCATGCTCAACCATCTCTCGTAGTCGTCGTCGTGGATGAAGGTTGAAGATGGCACATCATTACTCTTGCCATGAATGAAGGCCGAAGATGGCACGTCATCACTCTCGCCTCCAAAGATGGAAGCATCATCCTTACTCGTCACCGTGTCGCTCGCCTCCAAAGATGGAAGCATCATCCATCCGTCAACACATAACCAAGAAACCTTCGGAAATCGTTTACCTCAACCTTCGAAAAACATCCGTTATACAAATTATGGCAATACTCCCGAACTCCCGCCCCAGTACTGGGTGGCGTCGAGGTGATCTCACCAACAACTGCATAAAAGAGATTTCGATGTCGGCGAAACTCAGGTATTCCAGAACTGCAACGATAAAATTGTGACGACAACACCTCGGAGCTCAACTCCCCGGGACACTGCCACAACCCCTAAATGACAGGAGGCACCAAGAACAATGTTCTCGTCACAAATCGATCGGAACGATTCCAAGATACCCGCGTGATCCTAAATTTTTTTTTGTGAAATTTGAGGAGAGAACAGTCAAAACTTCTACGTCAGGAGACCTCACCAGAGCGACGAAGAGACTGAGGAGTAAAAAGAATCCTACTCTCCGATATATATAATCCTAAGACTCAAAACATTTTTATTCTAGACTCAACAACGCCAGCGATTCGATCAAGCAGAGGGCTCCTAAGTCGGGGATGGCTCTGATACCAACTTGTAACGCCCACGATGCGGCTATATCTCCCACGTGTCGAGGCACGACTTAGATGCATAACCGCATAGTGGTTTTGTCGCAAGAAGGGCCATCTTCACACAATCCCATGTAATGAACAAGAATGGGATAAAGAGTTGGCTTACAATCGCCACTTCACACAATACATAAATATTATTCATACATCATCCAAAATACAATCAGATAGACCGACTACGGTCAAGAACCAGATGAAAATAAGACAACCCCAAATGCTAGATCCCCGATCGTCCCAAATGGGCTCCACTACTGATCATCAGGAAAAGACACATAGTAACGACCACGTTCCTCGTCGAACTCCCACTTGAGATCGACGCCATCGTCTGCACTGGCATCGTCGGCACCTGCAACTGGTTTTGGAAGTATCTGTGAGTCACGGGGACTCAGCAATCTCACACCCGCGAGATCAAGACTATTTAAGCTTGTAGGACAAAGAGGTGCAAAGAGGTGGAGCTGCAGCGACAAAAGCATGTATGGTGGCTAACTTACGCAAATGAGAGCGAGAAGAGAAGCAATGGAACGGACGTCATCTAGCAATGACCAAGAAGAGGTCCTGAACACCTACTTACGTCATACATAACACAGACCGTGTTCACTTCCCGGACTCCGCCGAGAAGAGACCATCACGGCTACACACGCACTTGGTGTATTTTAATTGGGTCAAGTGACAAGTTATCTACAACCGGACATTAACAAATTCCCATCTGCCTCATAACCGCGGGCACGGCTTTCGAAAGATATTACCCTGCAGGGGTGTCCCAACTTAGCCCATCATAAGCTCTCACGGTCAACGAAGGATAAACCTTCTCCCGGAAAGACCCGATCAGTCTCGGAATCCCGGTTTACAAGACATCTCGACAATGGTAAAACAAGACCAGCAAAGCCACCCGAATGTGCCGACAAATCCCGATAGGAGCTGCACATATCTCGTTCTCA